>NC_057812.1:117802182-118102182 GCF_018294505.1 Triticum aestivum
AGAAAACTAAGTTGAAAGATGTTAGTAGCAATGATGCGGATTGGATCCATGATCTGAGGTTTATCCTCATTGCTGCACAGAAGAAATATGTCTTTGATGCACCGCTAGGTGACAAACCTATTGCAGGAGCAGATGCAGATGTTATGAACATTTGGCTAGCTCAATATGATGACTACTTGATAGTTTAGTGCACCATGCTTAAACGGCTTAGAATCGGGACTTCAAAGACGTTTTGAACGTCATGGACCATATGAGATGTTCCAGGAGTTGAAGTTAATATTTCAAGCAAATACCCGAGTTGAGAGATATAAAGTCTCCAACAAGTTCTATAGCTAAAAGATGGAGGAGAATAGCTCAAGCAGTGAGCATGTGCTCAGATTGTCTGGGTACTACAATCGCTTGAATCAAGTGGGAGTTAATCTTCCAGATAAAATAGTGATTGACAGAATTCTCTAGTCACCATCACCAAGTTAGTAGAACTTCGTGATGAACTATGATATGCAAGGGATAACGGAAACGATTCCCAAGCTCTTCGTAATGCTGAAATCGACGAAGGTAGAAATCAAGAAAAATATCAAGTGTTGATGGTAGACAAGACCACTAGTTTCAAGAAAAGGGCAAAGGGAAGAAGGGGAACTTCAAGAAGAACGGCAAGCAAGTTGCTGCTCAAGTGAAGAAGCCCAAGTCTGGTCCTAAGCCTGAGACTAAGTGCTTCTACTGCAAAGGGACTGGTCACTGGAAGCGGAACTGCCCCAAGTATTTGGCGGATAAGAAGGATGGCAAAGTGAACAAAGGTATATTTGATATACAGATTATTGATGTGTATTTTACTAGTGTTCATAGCAACCCCTCGGTATTTGATACTGGTTCAGTTGCTAAGAGTAGTAACTCGAAACGGGAGTTGCAGAATGAACATAGACTAGTTAAGGGTGAAGTGACGATGTGTGTTGGAAGTGGTTCCAAGATTGATATGATCATCATCGCACACTCCCTATACTTTTGGGATTAGTGTTGAACCTAAATAAGTGTTATTTGGTGTTTGCGTTGAGCATGAATATGATTTGATCATGTTTATTGCAATACGGTTATTCATTTAAGTAAGAGAATAAATTGTTGTTCTGTTTACATGAATAAAACCTTATATGGTTACACACCCAATGAAAATGGTTCGTTGGATCTCGATCGTAGTGATACACATATTCATAATATTGAAACCAAAAGATGCAAAGTTAATAATGATGGTGCAATTTATTTGTGGCACTACCGTTTAGGTCATATTGGTGTAAAGCGCATGAAGAAAATCCATGCTGATGGGCTTTTGGAATCACTTGATTATGAATCAGTTGATGCTTGCGAACCATGCCTCATGGGCAAGATGACTAAGACTCCGTTCTCCGGAACAATGGAGCGAGCAACTGACTTATTGGAAATAATACATACTGATGTATGCGGTCCGATGAGTGTTAAGGCTCACGACAAGTATCATTATTTTCTGACCTTCACAGATGATTTGAGCGGATATGGGTATATCTACTTAATGAAACACAAGTCTGAAACATTTGAAAAGTTCAAAGAATTTCAGAGTGAAGTGGAGAATCATCGTAACAAGAAAATAAAAGTTTCTACGATATGATCGCAGAGGTAAAATATTTGAGTTAAGAGTTTGGCCTTCAGTTAAAACAATGTGAAATAGTTTCACTACTCACGCCACCTGGAACACCACAGTGTAATGGTGTGTCCGAACGTCATAACCGTACTTTATTAGATATGGTGCGATCTATGATGTCTCTTACCGATCTACCACTATCGTTTTGGGGTTATGCATTAGAGACAGCTGCATTCACGTTAAATAGGGCACCATCTAAATCCGTTGAGACGACACCGTATGAACTATGGTTTGGCAAGAAACCTAAGCTGTCGTTTCTTAAAGTTTGAGGTTGCAATGCTTATGTGAAAAAGTTTCAACCTGATAAGCTCTAACCCAAATCGGAGAAGTGCGTCTTCATAGGATACCCAAAAGAAAATGTTGGGTACACCTTCTATCACAGATCCGAAGGCAATATATTCGTTGCTTTGAATGGATCCTTTCTAGAAAAGGAGTTTCTCTCGAAAGAAGTGAGTGGGAGGAAAGTAGAACTTGATGAGGTAACTGTACCTGCTCCCTTATTGGAAAGTAGTTCATCACAGAAATCTGTTCCTGTGACTACTACACCGATTAGTGAGGAAGCTAATGATGATGATCATGTAACTTCAGATCAAGTTACTACCGAACCTCGTAGGTAAACCAGAGTGAGATCCGCACCAGAGTGGTACGATAATCCTGTTCTGGAGGTCATGTTACTTGACCATGACGAGCCTACGAACTATGAGGAAGCGATGATGAGCCCAGATTCCGCGAAATGGCTTGAGGCCATGAAATCTGAGATGAGATCCATGTATGAGAACAAAGTATGGACTTTGATTGACTTGCCCAATGATCGGCGAGCCATTGAGATTAAATGGATCTTCAAGAGGAAGACGGACGCTGATAGTAGTGTTACTATCTACAAAGCTAGAATTGTCGCAAAAAGGTTTTCGACAAGTTCAAGGTGTTGACTACGATGAGAGTTTCTCACTCGTATCTATGCTTAAGTCTGTCCGAATCATGTTAGCAATTGCCGCATTTTATGAAATCTGGCAAATGGATAAACAAAACTGCATTCCTTAATGGATTTATTAAAGAAGAGTTGTATATGATGCAACCAGAAGGTTTTGTCAATCCTAAAGGTACTAACAAAATATGCAAGCTCCAGCGATCCATCTATGGACTGGTGCAAGCATCTCGGAGTTGGAATATACGCTTTGATAAGTTGATCAAAGCATATAGTTTTATACAGACTTGCGGTGAAGCCTGTATTTACAAGAAAGTGAGTGGGAGCACTACAACATTTCTGATAAGTATATGTGAAAGACATATTGTTGATCGGAGATAATGTAGAATTATTCTGCAAAGCATAAAGGAATGTTTGAAAGGAGTTTTTCAAAGAAAGACCTCAGTGAAGCTGCTTACATATTGAGCATCAAGATCTATAGAGATAGATCAAGACGCTTGATAAGTTTTTCAATGAGTACATACCTTGACAAGATTTTGAAGTAGTTCAAAATGGAACAGTCAAAGAAGGAGTTCTTGCCTGTGTTACAAAGGTGTGAAGTTGAGTAAGACTCAAAACCCGACCACGGCAGAAGATAGAGAGAGAATGAAAGTCATTCCCTATGCCTCAGCCATAGGTTCTATAAAGTATGCCATGCTGTGTACCAGACCTATTGTATACCCTGCCCTGAGTTTGGCAAGGGAGTACAATAGTGATCTAGGAGTAGATCACTGGACATTGGTCAAAATTATCCTTAGTGGAATAAGGATATGTTTCTCGATTATGGAGGTGACAAAAGGTTCGTCGTAAAGGGTTACGTCGATGCAAGTTTTGACACTGATCCAGATGACTCTAAGTCTCAATCTGGATACATATTGAAAGTGGGAGCAATTAGCTAGAGTAGCTCCGTGCAGAGCATTGTTGACATAGAAATTTGCAAAATACATACGGATCTGAATGTGGCAGACCCGTTGACTAAACTTCTCTCACAAGCAAAACATGATCACACCTTAGTACTCTTTGGGTGTTAATCACATAGCGATGTGAACTAGATTATTGACTCTAGTAAACCCTTTGGGTGTTGGTCACATGACGATGTGAACTATGGGTGTTAATCACATGGTGATGTGAACTATTGATGTTAAATCACATGGCGATGTGATCTAGATTATTGACTCTAGTGCAAGTGGGAGACTGAAGGAAATATGCCCTAGAGGCAATAATAAAGTTATTATTTATTTCCTTATTTCATGATAAATGTTTATTATTCATGCTAGAATTGTATTAACCGGAAACATAATACATGTGTGAATACATAGACAAACAGAGTGTCACTAGTATGCCTCTACTTGACTAGCTCGTTGATCAAAGATGGTTAAGTTTCCTAACCATAGACATGAGTTGTCATTTGATTAACGGGATCACATCATTAGGAGAATGATGTGATTGACTTGACCCATTCCGTTAGCTTAGCACTTGATCGTTTAGTTTGTTGCTATTGCTTTCTTCATGACTTATACATGTTCCTATGACTATGAGATTATGCAACTCCCGTTTACCGGAGGAACACTTTGTGTGCCACCAAACGTCACAACGTAACTGGGTGATTATAAAGGTGCTCTACAGGTGTCTCCAAAGGTACTTGTTGGGTTGGCGTATTTCGAGATTAGGATTTGTCACTCCGATTGTCGGAGAGGTATCTCTGGGCCCACTCGGTAATGCACATCACTATAAGCCTTGCAAGCATTGCAACTAATGAGTTAGTTGCGGGATGATGTATTACGGAACGAGTAAAGAGACTTGCCGGTAACGAGATTGAACTAGGTATTGAGATACCGACGATCGAATCTCGGGCAAGTAACATACCGATGACAAAGGGAACAACATATGTTGTTATGCGGTCTGACCGATAAAGATCTTCGTAGAGTATGTAGGAGCCAATATGGGCATCCAGGTCCCGCTATTGGTTATTGACAAGAGAGGTGTCTCGGTCATGTCTACATAGTTCTCGAACCCGTAGGGTCCGCACGCTTAACGTTCGTTGACGATATAGTACTATGAGTTATGTATGTTGGTGACCGAATGTTGTTCGGAGTTTTGGATGAGATCACAGATGTGACGAGGAACTCCGGAATGGTCTGGAAGTAAAGATTGATATGTGAATAGTAGTGTTTAATCTCCGGAAGGGTTCCGGAATTCACCGGAAGGGGTTCCGGATGTTTCCCGAAATGTTTGGGCACGAGAACACTTTATCTGGGCCAAAGGGGAAAGCCCACGAGGCTTTTGGAAAGTGCAAAAGGAAGTTTTGCGGAGACCAGAGGCTAGATGCCAGGAACCCTGGCGTCTAGGGGGTAGACACCGGGAACCCTGGCGTCTAGCCCTGGAGTCCGAGAAGGACTCTTGCCTTTTGGGTGAAACCGACTTTGAGGAGGCTTTTACTCCAAGTTTCGACCCCAGGGCTCAACATATAAATAGAGGGGTAGGGCTAGCACCAAAGACACATCAAGAAACACCAAGCCGTGTACCGGCAACCCCGTCTCCTCTAGTATATCCTCCGTCATAGTTTTCGTAGTGCTTAGGTGAAGCCCTGCGAAGATTGTTCTTCACGAACACCGTCACCACGCCGTCGTGCTGCAGGAACTCATCTACTACTTTGCCCCTCTTGCTGGATCGAGAAGGCGAGGACGTTATTGAGCCGAACGTGTGCAGAACTCGGAGGTGCCGTGCTTTCGGTGGTTGGATCGGTCGGACCATGAAGACGTACGACTACATCAACCACGTTGATATAACGCTTCCGCTTACGGTCTATGAGGGTACGTAGACAACACTCTCCCCTCTCGTTGCTATGCATCACCATGATCTTGCGTGTGCGTAGGATTTTTTTTGAAATTACTACGTTCCCCAACAGATGGGGAACCTCCTAAAACCCTCGATGCTTGCTACTCATGGAGATGGGGAACCTCCTAAAACCCTCGATGCTCGTTATGTGAAAAATATTATGCACTACTTTGATAATCCTGAGAAAACCTCATTCAACTTGATAATGGGAGTAACGTTGGATTAACGAGAATACTTTAGGGATTATCGCTTGACTCAAAAAGGAAAACTTTTATGGGATCAAATTGAAATGTTGCGATGGTATGCTTGGGATCTATGGTTGAGATATGATTATACTTGTTGCTCTAAGATTGAGGTTCCACGCCTTCCCTATTCATGCAAATTTAATGATAATGAAACCTTGGCTTCTTATGCTAGAGGTATATATGATTATTATGATGTGGAACGAATAAAAGAATTTGTTGCTTTTAAGGGTGCATATGAAATTGAATCCTTGTTTGAAAAGTTTGAAGATTTTGATGATTTAGTTTATAGACCTGAAAATTTTTCTATCCTTCAATATTGCTATGATAATTATAAATACAATTATGATATTGATGTATTTATTGAGAATAACTCCGTTGTCCAAGAAAAGATTAATATTTTGCAGGAGTCTATGGAAGAAGAAATTGATAAAATTGTGAGCTCATTAGATGAAAAATATGAGGAGGAGAGCGAAGAACAAATGGAGGAAGAACGGATTAGCTACCTGTGCCCACCTTCTAATGAGAGTAACCCTCCAACTCATACATTATTTAATGTCCCTTCATGCTTACCGAAGGATGAATGCTATGATAATTGCTATGATCACGTTGATTCATTTTAAATATCCCTTTTTGATGAACTTGATGCTTGTTATGCTTGTGGCCAAGATGCCAATATGAATTATTCTTATGGAGATGAACTTGCTATTCTTCCTTATGTTAAACAAGAAATTGTTTCTATTGCACCCACACATGATAGTCCTATTATCTTTTTGAATTCTCCCAACTACACTATACCGGAGAAGTTTGCACTTATTAAGGATTACATTGATGGGTTGCCTTTTAACATTGCACATGATGATTTTGATGAATACAATATGCATGTGCTTGCTTCTCTTACTTGCAATTATTATGAGAGAGGAACTATATCTCCGCCTCTCTATGTTTCCAACACGATAGAATTGCAAGAAATTGCTTATACTATGCATTCGCCTTTACTTGATGTGCGTGAATTGTTCTTGTATGACATGCCGATGCATAGGAAGAGAGTTAGACTTCATAATTGCTTGTTATTTGTTGATTTGTGCTCATTACTAAATGCCAAATCATTGTTAATTAAAATTGGCTTTGATATACCTTGGGATCTGGGTGGATTCATTACTTGAGCACTTTATGCCTAGCTTAATGGCTTTAAAGAAAGCGCTGCCAGGGAGACAACCCGGAAGTTTTAGAGAGTCATTTATTTCTGTTGAGTGCTTTCATAAAGTTTAAAAATGAAAAAATATAGAGGGGAACTTAAAAACCTTTTTACAAAAAGAGAAGCGATTGGAAGTTATGCATTGGAGAAGTGAGAATCGACCTTGAACACTTGTGTTCATGCTCAGGGAAACAATGTAGAATTTTTCATGAATATTCTCATAAACATAATTATCCCCTTGTAAAATTCCATTGTATTTTAAAAATAATGTGCCAAGATTTTCCTTCAGGACGTTTAGATTGCTTGTTGGTATGTGCAGTGCAGAAACATAAACTTTGGCTGTAGTGCGCGATTTTACATATTTTACTGGAACATCGAAAGCTTTTGAAACTTTTTGCGCAGTCTCTATATAAAAAATGTTTATTTTTCCTAATTGTTTCAGAATTTTTGGAGTAACATAGTTATGGTGAATGTTCAGATTATTACAGACTGTCCTGTTTAAGACAGATTCTGTTTTTGATGCATTGTTTTGCTCGTTTTGATTTAACTATCGATTTTTATCGGTAGTATAAGCTATGGAAAAGTTATATTACAGTATCTACAATGCAAAAAAAAATATGAATTGGTTTGCAACAGTACTTTGGGTAGTGATTTGCTTTATTATACTAATGGATCTTACCAAGTTTTCTGTTGAGTTTTGTGTGGATAAAGTGATCAAAGATTGAGGAGGTCTCGATATGAGGAGAAGGAGAGGCAAGAGCTCAAGCTTGGGGAAGCCAAGGCACCCCAAGTAAATATTCAAGAGATTCAAGCGTCTAGGCTTAGGGATGCCCCGGAAGGCATCCCATCTTTCTTCAA
Organism: Triticum aestivum; assembly: GCF_018294505.1. Lineage (NCBI taxonomy): Eukaryota > Viridiplantae > Streptophyta > Magnoliopsida > Poales > Poaceae > Triticum > Triticum aestivum. Next base: position 117,809,949 of record NC_057812.1, read on the forward strand.
CAAGTATCAGTATGTTTTCGGTTTCGTTTCGTTCGTGTGACATGTGCAAATCTTGGAGCGTCTTTTGCTTTATGTTTTCATTTTTCTTTTATGCACCATGCTGGTGTGAGATAGTCCATGGTTGATTTATAGAATGCTCATTGCACTTCACTTAGTTATATCTTTTGAGTATGGCTTTATAGAATGTTTCATATGCTTCACTAATATCATTTGAAGTTTGGATTGCCTGTTTCTCTTCACACAGAAAACCGTTGTTTGAAGAATACTATTTTGCTTCACTTATATTTATTAGAGCATGGTATTTTGTAGAAAGAATTAAACTCTCATGCTTCACTTATATCTATTTAGAGAGCTAACATGAATTGGTCAATTGCATGGTTAGTCATAAAATCCTACATAAAACTTATGGATCACTGAATATGATATTTTTGATTCCTTGCAATAGTTTTGCGATATAGAGATGGAATATGTGGGAGGTACTAGTAAACGGTTGTGGTTAGTAAGAATATTGGTGTTAAGGTTTGTGATTCCCGAAGCATGCACATATAGTCTCTCGTTATGCTATGAAGTTGGAGCATGATTTATTATTGATTGTCTTCCTTATGAGTGGCAGTCGGGGACGAGCAATGGTCTTTTCCTACCAATCTATCCCCTAGGGGCATGCGTAGTAGTACTTTGCTTCGAGGGCTAATAAACTTCTGCAATAAGTATACGAGTTCTTTATGACTAATGCGAGTCCATGGATTATACACACTCTTACCTTTCCGCAATTTGCTAGCCTCTACGGCACCGTGCACTGCCCTTTCTCACATCGAGACGTGGTGCAAACTTCGCAGGTGCATCCAAACCCCGTGATATGATACGCTCTATCACACATAAGCCTTATTATATCTTCCTCAAAACAGCCACTATACCTACCTATTATGGCTTTTCCATGGCCATTCTGAGATATATTGCCATGCAACTTCCACCGCTTCCATTTGATGACTTGAGCATTCATTGTTATATTGCTTTGCATGATCATATAGCTAACATAGTAGTTGTGGCTCAGCCACCGTTCATCATTTTTCATACATGTTATGCTAGATCATTGCACATCCTGGTACATGCTAGAGGCATTCATATAGAGTCATACTTTCTTATAGGTATCGAGTTGTAATTTTTTTTGAGTTATAAGTAAATAGAAGTGTGATGATCATCATTAATCATTTTTAGAGCAGTGCCCCAGTGAGGAAAGTATGATGGAGACTATGATTCCCCCACAAGTCGGGATGAGACTCCAGACAATGAGAGAGAAAAATATTAAAAAAAAGAGAAAGAAACAAAAAAAGAAAAAAATAAAGAAAAAAAATAAAAAAATAAAAAAAATGGAAAAGAAAAAAATAATAATAAAAAAGAGAGAAGGGGCATTGTTAGTATCATTTACCACACTTGTGCTTCAAAGTAGCACCATGCTTTTCATATGGAGAGTCTCCTATGTTGTAACTTTCATATACTAGTGGGATTTTTTCATTATAGGACTAGATGCACACCCACTTAATTTTCATATTGAGCTTTCATACACTTATAGCTCTTAGTGCATTCGTTGCATGGCAATCCCTACTCCTCACAATGATATCGATTGATGGGCATCTCCATAGCCCGTTGGTTAGCCGCATCGATGTGAGACTTTCTTACTTTTTCGTCTTCTCTATATTTACCCCTATCATCATACTCTATTTCACCCGTAGTGCTATATCCATGACTCGCGCTCATGTATTGCGTGAGGGTTGAAAAAGCTGAAGCGCATTAAAAAGTATGAACCAATTGCCCGGCTTGTCATCGGGGTTGTGCATGATAAATACTTTGTGTTAAGAAGACAGAGCATGACAAGACTATATGATTTTGTAGGGATAACTTTCTTTAGCATTGATATTTTGAAAGACATGATTGTTTGTTGGGAGGCCTGAGTATTGATGTCTTTATGTCAAATTATAGACTATTGCTTTGAATCACTTATGTCGTAATATTCATGCAAAGATTAGATATATGATCAAGTTTATGCTAGGTAGCATTCCACATCAAAAATTATCTTTTTATCATGTACCTACTCGAGGACGAGTAGGAATTAAGCTTGGGGATGCTGATACGTCTCCGTCATATCTATAATTTTTGATTGTTTCATGCCAATATTATACAACTTTTAAATACTTTTAAATACTTTTGACAACTTTTTATATGATTCATTGGACTAACCTATTGATCCAGTGCCAAGTGCGCGCAAGTTCCTATTTTCTTCATGTTTTTTGTATCACAGAGTATCCATATCAAACAAAGTCCAAATGCAATAAAATTTCACGAAAAATTATTTTGGAATATATGTGATTTTTGGGAGTTGGAATCACCGCAAACGGATGCCCGTGGTGGGCACAACCCACTAGGGCACGCTAGAGGAGCCAGTCGTGCCGTGGTGGGTTGTGCTCACCTCGTACGTCGGTTGGACCTCTACTTCGGGCGCAAGGAAGCTTATATCCATAAAAAAATCATGTTAAAATCTCAGTGCAATCGGAGTTACGGATCTTCGGGAAAATAAGAAATGGTTTCCGGCCAGATCTGGGGAACGCAAAAAAGAAGAGAACAGAGAGGGAGATCCAATCTCGGAGGGGCTCCCGCCCCTCAGCCGCCGTGGAGACCAAGGACCAGAGGGGGAACTCTCCTCCCATCTAGGGGGGGGCAAGGAAGAAGAAGAAGGAGGGGGGTCTCTCCCCCTCTCTTCCGGTAGCGCCGGAGTGCCACCAGGGCCATGATTGGGACGACGATCTACATCAACAATCTTGCTACCGTCAACACCAACTCTCTCCCCCTCTAGGCATCGGTGTAACACCTCTTCTCCCTGCTATAATCTCTACTTAAACATGGTGCTCAACTCCATATATTATTTCCCAATGATCTATGGTTATCCTATGATGTTTGAGTAGATCCGTTTTGTCCTGTGGGTTAATCATGATCTTGGTTGGTATGATTGTATATTTTATTTATGGTGCTATCCTACCATGCCCTCCATTCTCGCACAAACATGAGAGGCCCCCCACTGTAGGGTGTTGAAATATGCCCATGGTTTTCTTACGATGGGTTGCGAGAGTGATAGAAACTTAAACTCGAGTAGGTGGGTTATGGCGTATGGGAGTAAAGAGGACTTGATACTTAATGATATGGTTGGGTTTCACGACCTTAATGATCTTTAGTAGTTGCGGATGCTTGCTAGAGTTCCAATCATAAGTGCATATGATCCAAGTAGAGAAAGTATGTTAGATCATGCCTCTCCCTCATATAAAATTACAAGAATGATTACCGATACTTGTTATTGATTGCCTAGGGACAAATAACTTTCCTGCTGACACAAACCCTTTTGCTAAACACCTAACTTTTATTATCTTGCAAAGTACTTCTAGTTTTGTTCTTGCAAAGTAGTTCTAGCATCTCTCATACAAACTATTTTCATACTTGTTTCTGGTAAAGCAAAGGTCAAGTGTGCGTAGAGTTGTATCGGTGGTCGATAGAACTTGAGGGAATGTTTGTTCTGCCTTTAACTCCTCGTTGGGTACGATACTCTTATTTATCGAAGAAGGCTACAAACGATCCCCTATACTTGTGGGTTATCAATGGTGCTTGCTCATATGGAAAGGTGGACTCGTCGAAAACTACGTGTTAAGAGATCTATAATAATATGACAGGTGGTGAGATCAAGACAACGATAACCTTTGTGTCGACAAGGATAGCCAAGGAAGACACGTTTCATGGAATGTGGTGGTAGTATTGGGATAACATAGGCAACCAAAGACACGGAGGCTGTTTGGTGGTTTAGTACCTAAGAGTACACTACTGCAGGATGCTGCTAACGCGACACTACGATCAGAGACCCTTCGACAAAACTGTGTGCGATGCCATAATCGCAAACTGTGGTGTAAAAAACCCGTCAAAAAAGGTGAAAAACGTTTGTGATGGAGGATGCATCAAACACGGTTCAGATTTTAGTTGCGTGTGCGATGCAGGGCATATGGTTCAACTCAATTAACTGTTTGCGATGAGGAGGAACAAAAGAAACGGGAAGCCATATGAAGGCGTATGCGATGTACAACATACAGTTCACTCGGATGAACTGTTCGTGATTAGACAATACAAAAGAAACGGTCAGCCAGATCAAGGTGTGTGTGATTGAGGGAATACTCTTTAGAAGGATTAACTGTTTGTGATTAGGCAACATAACAGAAACGGGTCAGCCCGATCAAAGTGTCATCGATTGATATGGCATATACTTCACATGGATGAATTGTTTGCGATTAGCCACAACAAACTGAAATAGTTAGATAGATCAACGTGTGTGCGCTAGACGGGCACACACATTCTAATTAAAAGAAGCGTGTGCGATGGTAATAACAAGAACGCACGATTGTTGGAACAAGACGTGTGCTGACATTGCCTATTGTGGTGCACCCTATGGTGCAAACGCCACGCACGCGGCCGAGAAGGCGTACGTGCCCATGTTACGCCTTCCGGGAATAGTGCCACACTTATAACCGTCAGTAAATTTTGAGCATGCATCCCGTCACATTCCAAATTGCAAACATGTTCACACCGATCAAAACCTAAACGGTTTCCCACTAGGAGCGTATTACTACTCGGTTATAAATACTACTACTCCAAGATGACTGCACATTCCTCCTCAACTCCTCATCCACAAAAAAGTCAAAAACAAACAAGTCATTCATCAACGTTCCCTTGGGTCCGCCATGGCCAGCGTGAGTTCTGGGTCGAGAGATTGCCACCAGGGAGAGGCAAGCCTGGAAGAGGAAGCACGAGAGGTGTCCCGCCTTGCTGCGAAAGCAGCCAACATGTCCCGCCGCACGGCTGTAGCAGCAGAGAGGTCTCGCCACGTTGTCGAAGCAGCACGGAGGTCCCGACGCACCGTCGATGCAGCAGACTATTCTGGTCGCGCCGGGAAGCAGAAGAGCTGTCCTGCCGCGCCGCGAATACAATAGAGATGTCCTCCTGCGCCGCGGCGGCCTGGGATAATGTCTCGTGGGCAGGCGAGGACTCTTACAGGCGCATGCGTGCCCTCGTCCTTAGGCAGATGGATCAGATCTCCAGGTGGGCAAGGTTGCAGGATGACCTAAAAGCCTCGTTTGAACAGTCTACCGACGTCATTCGACAACTAAATGAGAGCAATGCGAAGCTCCGGGCCGAGCGCGACCTACTGAGGGCGAAGATCATCGGAAGTGCGGAGCAGCAGGAGCAGACTACTCCCTTGTTGAAGAGGACCGACGTCATCGTCGAGAAACTTATGGACGAGAATGCCATGTTGTGCATCGAGTGCAGAAGGCTGGTGGAGGAATCTGTGGATGCTCTCAAGAAGCATCTAGAGGACAAGAAAGAGCTCGTAGCCGCTCACCACGTAGACTAGTTCCCGCGGCCTGCAGCAACGCATCAAGAAAGTAGAGATCAACGAGCCAGATCGTTGTCTTCCTTCTTCTTTTGTCCTTGTGTATTTCAGGCGTTTGCCGCATGTGGCTTTTTTAATTATGTTTATAAATATGTAAGACAATTATTATCCACTGTCATCATTCTTATATTCATCATGCTTGCTATAAGTCGCAGTCGATGCTATATAGGTCCATCGGATCTTACATCAAGATCGGTGCAAAACTTTCTATTCAGATTTTCATGTTTCTCTCTTAAATCTCAGTCCAGTGAGACATACAGCCATGCCGTAGAACAGGTGCTCGGGCGCCATTAATGGAGACATTGGGAGGGAGGTGCGCGACTGGTAGCGGTCAAAGGGCTCTCCTCCCGATGAGCACACGCAGGGGTCTGGTTGCACGCCTCCCGTACTAAAACAGCTACCCCTCACGACACCTCCTAGCCAATAAAAAAGGGGACGCGTGGCCGCACGTAATTGGTAAGTAGAACACCCACGGTTTCAATAATACATGTGTTTCCGATTTGTAACGTGACATCACTTGTTCCAAAATGAATCTGTTGATTGTTAATGTGTGCGCCATCACAAATCGGACAGAAAAGTTACCACGGCATGTTGGTGCCATGTCATGACACCATGCCAAGTTTCATTATTTTCAGGCATGTTTTGGAATTACAGGAATTAAAAAACCAAGTTTCTTAATATTTCCGGCCGAGCCACGACGCCCAGATGTTTGAATTTCACTCCCATCTCTTGCATGGGACTTAGAAATTCACCCAAGGACACACATGTGATTTTTCAAACAACTTTGGTGCACTGGAACATGTGCTTGTAGTTCAAATTTGAACTATGCACATTAAATGCACATAAACTCAATTAATAATGTGTAAAAAAGGCCAAACAAACCCGGTATAATTCCAAAATTTAGCACGGTACTTCTGTTTGGTCTAATCTGTCAGTGTAAGAAAATTAAGGCAGGAGAAGGCAGTGTACATATGTCGTTTCGCACATGGAGGTGACACGTTCCCTCTCGAAACTACGAGCCTTCTTGAGAGAAGCTTACACCAAAGCTTGTCCCAATTCGGCAAAAAAAAATTACCGCAGCATGTTGGTGCCATGTCATTACACCATGCCAAGTTTCATGATGTACAGGCATGTTTTCGATTTACAGGAATTGAAAAACCAAGTTGCTCAATATTTTCAGCCGAGCCACGACGCCCAGATGTTTGAATTTCACCCCCATCTCTTGCATGGGACCTAGAAATTCACCCATGATCACTGATGTCTACTAAACAACCTTCTTCCTGTAGACGTTGTTGGGCCTCCAAGTGCAGAGGTTTGTAGGACAGTAGCAAATTTCCCTCAAGTGGATGACCTGAGGTTTATCAATCCGTGGGAGGCGTAGGAAGAAGATGGTCTCTCTCAAGCAACCATGCGACCAAATAACAAAGAGTCTCTTGTGTTAACAACACACCCAATACAATGGTAAATTGTATAGGTGAACTAGTTCGGCGAAGAGATGGTGCTACAAGTGCAATATGGATGGTAGATATAGGTTTTTGTAATCTGAAAATATAAAAACAGCAAGGTAACTGATGATAAAAGTGAGCATAAACAGTATTGCAATGCGTTGAAACAAGGCCTAGGGTTCATACTTTCACTAGTGCAAGTTCTCTCAACAATAATAACATAATTGGATCATACAACGATCCATCAACATGCAACAAAGAGTCACTCCAAAGTCACTAATACAGGAGAACAAACGAAGAGATTATGGTAGGGTATGAAACCACCTCAAAGTTATCCTTTCTGATCGATCTATTCAAGAGTCCGTAGTAAAATAACATGAAGCTGTTCTTTCCGTTCAATCTATCATAGAGTTCATACTAGAATAACACCTTAAGACACAAATCAACCAAAACCCTAATGTCACCTAGATACTCCAATGTCACCTCAAGTATCCGCGGGTATGATTATACGATATGCATCACACAATCTCAGATTCATCTATTCAAACCAACACAAAGTAATTCAAAGAGTGCCCCAAAGTTTCTACCGGAGAGTCAAGACGAAAACGTGTGCCAACCCCTATGCATAGGTTCATGGGAGGAACCCGCAAGTTCATCACCAAAACATACATCAAGTGGATCAATAGTATCCCACGCAAGACATACATCAAGTGTTCTCAAATCCTTAAAGACTCAATTCGATAAGATAACTTCAAAGGGAAAATTCAATCCATTACAAGAGAGAAGAGGGGGAGAAACATCATAAGATCCAACTATAATAGCAAAGCTCGCGATACATCAAGATCGTATCACCTCAAGAGCACAAGAGAGAGAGATCAAACACATAGCTACTGGTACATACCCTCAGCCCCGAGGGTGAACTACTCCCTCCTCGTCATGGAGAGCGCCAGGATGATGAAGATGGCCATCGGAGAGGGATTCCCCCCTCTGGCAGGGTGCCGGAATGGGTCTAGATTGGTTTTCGGTGGCTACGGAGGCTTCTGGCGGCGGAACTCTCGATCTATTCTGCTCCCCGATGGTTTTAGGGTATATTGGTATATATATAGAAGGAAGAAATACTTCAGGGAGCCATGAGGGGCCCACGAGGGTGGAGGGTGCACCCATGGGGGGTGGGCGTGCCCCCCTGCCTCGTGCCTTCCTCGTTGCTTCCCTTACGTACACCCCAAGTCTTCTGGATTGCTTCCTTTCAAAAAATAACTCTCCCGAAGGTTTCATTCCGTTTGCACTCCATTTGATATTCCTTTTCTGTGAAACACTGAAACAAGGGGAAAAACATAAACTGGGACTGGGCTCTGGGTTAATAGATTAGTCCCAAAAATCATATAAAATAGCATATAAATGAATATAAAACATCCAAAGTTGATAATATAATAGCATGGAACAATCAAAAATTATAGATACGTTGGAGACGTATCAGCATCCCCAAGCTTAATTCCTGCTCGTCCTCGAGGAGGTAAATGATAAAAATAGAATTTTTGATGTGGAATGCTACCTAACATATTTATCCATGTAATTCTATTTATTGTGGCAAGAATATTCATATCCATAAGATTCAAGACAAAAGTTTAATATTGACATAAAAACAATAATACTTCAAGCATACTAATGAAGCAATCATGTCTTCTCAAAATAACATGGCCAAAGAAAGCTATCCCTACAAAATCATATAGTCTGGCTATGCTCTATCTTCATCACACAAATATTTAAATCATGCACAACCCCGATGACAAGCCAAGCAATTATTTCACACTTTTGATGTTCTCAGACTTTTTCAATCTTCACGCAATACATGAGCGTGAGCCATGGAAGTAGAACTATAGGTGGAATAGAATGGTGGTTGTGGAGAAGACAAAAAGGAGAAGATAGTCTCACATGAACTAGGCGTATCAACGGCTATGGAGATGCCCATCAATAGATATCAATGTGAGTGAGTAGGGATTGCCATGCAACAGATGCACTAGAGATATAAGTGTATGAAATCTCAAAAAGAAACTAAGTGGGTGTGCATCCAACTCGCTTGCTCACGAAGACCTAGGGCATTTTGAGGAAGACCATCATTGGAATATACAAGCCAAGTTCTATAATGAAAATTTCCCACTAGTATATGAAAGTGACAACATAAGAGACTCTCTATCATGAAGATCTTGGTGCTACTTTGAAGCACAAGTGTGGTAAAAGGATAGTAACATTGTCCCTTCTCTCTTTTTCTCTCATATTTTTTGGGCCTTCTCTTTTTTTGGCCTTTCCCTTGTTTCATCCGGAGTCTCATCCCGACTTGTGGGGGAATCATAGTCTCCATCATCCTTTCCTCACTGGGACAATGCTCTAATAATGATGATCATCACACTTTTACTTACTTACATCTCAAGAATTACAACTCGATACTTAGAACAAGATATGGCTCTATATGAATGCCTCCGGCGGTGTACTGGGATGTGCAATGACTCATGAGTGACATGTAAGAAAGAATTATAAATGGTGGTTTTGCCACAAATACGATGTCAACTACATTATCGTGCATAGCAATATGAAAATGATGGAGCGTGTCATAATAAACGGAATGGTGGAAAGTTGCATGGCAAAATATCTCGGAATGGCTATGGAAATGCCATAATAGGTAGATATGGTGGCTGTTTTGAGGAAGGTAATGGTGGGTGATATGGTACCGGCGAAAAGTGACGGCACAAGAGAGGCTAGCAATGGTGGAAGGGTGAGAGTGCGTATAATCCATAGACTCAACATTAGTCATAAAGAACTCATATACTTATTGCAAAAATCTATTATTTATTGAAACAAAGTACTACGCGCATGCTCCTAGGGGGATAGATTGGTAGGAAAAGACCATCGCTCGTCCCCGACCGCCACTCATAAGGAAGGCAATCAATAAATAAATCATGATTTGACTTCATCACATAATGGTTCACCATACGTGCATGCTACGGGAATCACAAACTTGAACACAAGTATTTCTCAAATTCACAACTACTCAACTAGCATGACTCTAATATCACCATCTCCATATCTCAAAACAGTCATCAAGTATCAAACTTCTCTTAGTATTCAATGCACTTATATGAAAGTTTTTATTATTGCCATGTTGTTCTAAAGGACTCTCAAAATAATATAAGTGAATCACAAGAGTTCATCTATTTCTTCAAAATAAAACCACCGCCGTGCTCTAAAAGATATAAGTGAAGCACTAGAGCAAATGACAAACTACTCCGAAAGATATAAGTGAAGATCAATGAGTAGTCGAATAATTATGCAACTATGTGAAAACTCTCTAAAATTTAATAATTTAAGATCCTGGTATTTTATTCAAACAGCAAGCAAAACTAAATAAAATAAAATGACGCTCCAAGCAAAACACATATCATGTGGTGAATAAAAATATAGCTCCAAGTAAAGTTACCGATGAACGAAGACGAAAGAGGGATGCCTTCTGGGGCATCCCCAAGCTTAGGCTTTTGGTTGTCCTTGAATATTACCTTGGGGTACCTTGGGAATCCCCAAGCTTAGGCTCTTTCCACTCCTTGTTCCATAATCCATCAAATCTTTACCCAAAACTTGAAAACTTCACAACGCAAAACTTAACAGAAAACTCGTAAGCTCCGTTAGTATAAGAAAATAAATCACCACTTAGGTACTATTGTTAACTTATTCTAAATTCATATTTGTGTAATATCTACTGTATTCCAACTCATCTATGGTTCATACCCTCCGATACTACTCATAGATTCATCAAAATAAGCAAACAACACATAGAAAACAGAATCTGTCAAAAAAAGAACAGTCTGTAGTAATATGGATCAAACGTATACTTCTGGAACTCATAAAATTCTCAAATAAATTGGTGGACCTGAGTAATTTGTCTATTAATCCTCTGCAGAAAGAATCAACTTAATAGCACTCTCCAGTAAACAATGGCAGCTAATCTCGTGAGCACTAAAGTTTCTGTTTTTTACTGCAAGGTCACAAAGACTTCACCCAAGTCTTCCCAAAGGTTCTACTTGGCACAAACACTAATCAAAACATAAAACCACATCTAAACATAGGCTAGATGAATTATTTATTACTAACAGGAGCAAAAAGTAAATAACAAGAATAAGATTGGGTTGCCTCCCAAGAAGCGCTATCGTTTAACGCCCCTAGCTAGGCATGATGATTTCAATGATGCTCACATGAAAGATAAGAATTGAAACATAAACAGAGCATCATGAAGAATATAACTAGCACATTTAAGACTAAAACACTTCCTATGCATAGGGATTTTGGGGGAAAACAACTTATGGGAACAATAATCAACTAGCATAGGAAGGCAAAACAGGCACAACTTTAAAACTTTAAGCACATAGAGAGGGAACTTTATATTATTGCAATTCCTACAAGCATATATTCCTCCCTCATAATAATTTTAAGTAGCATCATGAATGAATTCAACAATATAACCAGCACCTCAAGCATTCTTTTCATGATCTACAAGCATAGAAAATTTACTACTCTCCACATAAGCAAAATTCTTCTCCTTCGGAATACTAGTGGGAGCAAACTCAACAAAATAATTATCATGTGAGGCATAATCCAATTGAAAACTAAAATCATGATGACAAGTTTCATGGTTATCATTATTTTTAATATCATACAAGTCATCATAATAATCATCATAGATAGCAACTTTGTTCTCATAATCAATTGGAACCTCTTCCGAAATAGTGGAATCATTACTAAATAAAGTCATGACCTCTTCGAATCCACTTTTATAATTATCACAATAAGATTCAACATCCTCCAAAATAGTGGGATCATCACTTCCTAAAGTTGACACTCTTCCAAACCCACTTTCTTAAATAAAATCATCATAAATAGGAGGCATGCTATCATCATAATAAATTTGCTCATCAAAACTTTGGGGACAAAAAATACCATCTTCATCAAGCATAGCTTCCCCAAGCTTGTGGCTTTGCATATCATTAGCATAATAGATAGTCAAGGAATTCATACTAACATTGCAATCATGCTCATCATTCAAATATTTAGTGCCAAACATTCTAATGCATTCTTCTTCTAGCACTTGAGCACAATTGTCAGAATTCTTATTTTCATGAAAGATATTAAAAAGATGAAGCATATGAGGTACGCTCAATTCCATTTTTTATAATTTTCTTTTATAAACTAAACTAGTGCTAAAACAAGAAACAAAAAGATTCGATTGCAAGATCTAAATATATACGTTCAAGCGCTAACTTCCCCGGCAATGGCGCCAGAAAAGAGCTTGATGTCTACTACACAACCTTCTTCTCGTAGACGTTGTTGGGCCTCCAAGTGCAGGGGTTTGTAGGACGGTAGCAAATTTCCCTTAAGTGGATGACCTAAGGTTTATCAATTCGTGGGAGGCATAGGATGAAGATGGTATCTCTCAAGCAACCCTGCAAACAAATAACAAAGAGTCTCTTGTGTCCCCAACACACCCAATACAATGGTAAATTGTATAGGTGCACTAGTTCGACGAAGAGATGGTGATACAAGTGCAATATGGATGGTAGATATAGGTTTTTGTAATCTGAAAATATAAAACAGCAAGGTAACTAATGATAAAAGTGAGCATAAACGGTATTGCAATGCGTTGAAACAAGGCCTAGGGTTCATACTTTCACTAGTGCAAGTTCTCTCAACAATAATAACATAATTGGATCATATAAATATCCCTCAACATGCAACAAAGAGTCACTCCAAAGTCACTAATAGCGGAGAACAAACGAAGATATTATGGTAGGGTACAAAACCACCTCAGAGTTATCCTTTCTGATCGATCTGTTCAAGAGTCTGTAGTAAAATAACATGAAGCTATTCTTTCTGTTCAATCTATCATAGAGTCCATACTAGAATAACACCTTAAGACACAAATCAACCAAAACCCTAATGTCACCTAGATACTCCAATGTCACCTCAAGTATCTGTGGGTATGATTATATGATATGCATCACACAATCTCAGATTCATCTATTCAAACCAACACAAAGTACTTCAAAGAGTGCCGCAAAGTTTCTACCAGAGAGTCAAGACAAAAGCGTGTGCCAACCCCTATGCATAGGTTCATGGGCAGAACCCGCACGTTGATCACCAAAACATACATCAAGTGGATCAATAGAATACCCCATTGTCAGCACGGGTATCCCACGCAAGACATACATCAAGTGTTCTCAAATCCTTAAAGGCTCAATTCCATAAGATAACTTCAAGGGAAAACTCAATCCATTACAAGAGAGAAGAGGGGGAGAAACATCATAAGATCCAACTATAATAGCAAAGCTCACTGTCGGTGTCAAAACCGGCGGATCTCGGGTGGGGGGTCCCGAACTGTGCGTCTAAAGCTGATGGTAACAGGAGGCGGGGCACAGAATGCTTACCCAGGTCCGGGCCCTCTCGATGGAGGTAATACCCTACTTCCTGCTTGATTGATCTTGATAATATGAATATTACAAGGGTTGATCTACCATGAGATCATAGAGGATAAACCCTAGAAGCTAGCCTATGATTATGATTGTTCTTGTCCTACGGACTAAACCCTCCGGTTTATATAGACACCGGAGGGGGCTAGGGTTACACAGAGTCGGTTACAGAGAAGGAGATCTACATATCCGAATCGCCAAGCTTGCCTTCCACGCAAAGGAGAGTCCCACTCGGACATGGGAAGAAGCCTTCAATCTTGTATCTTCATAGTCCAATAGTCCGGCTGTCTGAGGACCCCCTAATCCAGGACTCCCTCAGTAGCCCCTGAACCAAGCTTCAATGACGATGAGTCCGGCGCGCAGATTGTCTTCGGCATTGCAAGGCGGGTTCCTTCTCCGAATACTCCATAGAAGATTTTGAACACAAGGATTGTGTCCGTCTTTGTAAAACAAATTCCACATACCACCGTAGAGAGTATAATATTCCACAAATCTAATCTGCTAACAACTTTTCATAGCGTGACATCCTGCCATGGTCCGGTCATTATGAACCGTTTTCCTTGCCTTCCACGGCACGTGTTGCGAGGCAGTTTTATTGGCACGTCTTGTCAAAGCAGAGATCGTGTTCCCCTTATCACGGGATTCTCATCAATACGGGTACGGGTAACCCAGCCGTGCCATCAATCGCGGCGCTTGGGGAATAAGCGATTTTATGAGGCAAGTGGGGAGGCGCATAGTTTCTACCGCCTTTATAAAGGGACTAGGATTCCTCTTTTTCACCCACGTCTTCTTCTTCTTCCCCTGCCCATCCATTCTCGCGCACTCGAGCTCCAGCGCCCAAGTTCTCATCTTCTCCGCAAAGCCATCCCAAACATGTCCGGAGCGGGAGGCAAGTGGATGGTCTCCTCTGTTACAGAGGAGAACATTACGAAGCTTCAGGAAGCTAGATACCTGGCCGCAGACATCGTGCACCGGCTCCCAGACGCGGGGAAGATCGTCCCTACTCCAGAACCCCATGAGAGAGTTGTATTCCTCACCCACTTCGTCCGCCGCTGGGATTTCCCCTCCACACATTTGTCCGCGGGCTCATGTTCTACTACGAGCTGGACTTCCATGATTTGGCCCCCAATTTCATCCTCAACATCTCAGCGTTTATGGTCGTGTGCAAGGCCTTCCTCCGCATCAAGCCCCACTTTGGCCTATGGCTGAAGACCTTCAACGTGAAACTGAAGGTGGTGGTCGGCCAACAAGTGGAGTGCGGAGGAGCCATGGTGGGCAAAATGCCCAACGTCACCTGGCTCAAAGGCTCCTATGTGGATACTGTGAAGGGGTGGCAATCGGGGTGGTTCTACATCACCAAGCCGTGTGACACCAACTGGGTGGCGGTCCCCGAATTTCGATCCGGCATCCCCACGCGGCTCACGTCCTGGAAAGAGAAGGGCCTATCCTGGGGTTCATCGGTGGAGCTGATCGGACTCCAGAACTGTGTTAAAAATATGATAAGCAAGAAAATTAAGCTTGTCAACATGGTCTAGGTCATGCTCTTCCGCCGGATCCTTCCGTGTCAAAGACGGGCATTCAATATGTGGGAGTTCAACCCGGCCATGCACCAGACGCTGCGAGAGCTTTTCGACACGACGCACAAAGACGCTTGGAAGGTGCTGTTCAAGGCTGGCAAGGTGCCTCCTCCCTTTACCGAGGATCACGGACTTAGCGCCAAGCGCACTTCAAATCCGGTAAGCTCTTTTTATCTCATAAGATGTTCCTTTCCCCAGTATAATCATGTGAGGGATCTGAGCCTCCATGCCATTTTAACAGTACTGGGTAGTGACAGCGGAGCAGATCGATTGTCCGGCCCCATTACCTGAAGACCCAACAAGGGCTCTCTTAATAGAGATGCTGGTTCCGGCGCCCTATGAGGCGCCAGAGAAGAAGGCCAAGAAGAAGGCCGCGGGGACCAGGAAAGCTCTCTGGCGCAAGGTTGTATCAGACTTATCGTCCGAAAACACCGAGGCGCACTCCTCCCACGAAAATGGGGAGGAGGAACAGGAAAGTTCTCCCCCAACCGGGGGAGACAAGAAAAGGAAGGCCGCCCCATCTGGGGAGGACGAAGGGTCCAAGAAGGGAAGGACCCTCCTTCCGGACTACTCCACAACAGCCCCTTAGAGCGACGAGGAGTGGTTGCCCAGGGACAAGCCCCTGGCGAAGTCGTAAGTATCCGGATACCATAATAGTTCTGGTATGTTTTGTTTTATTGCTTCTTATCATGCCAAACATGATCATGTAGTCCATCCAAAGCCCACATTGACGCATCCTCTTCGGATGGGTCTTTGGGCCAGTCGGCGATGAACAGTGATTCACTCCCGACAACCACCTCCCCCCGACCCATGGACGACATCGAGGTGTTATCTCAAAGGGCACTAGACCAAGGGGAGATAATTCTGGGGCCGCCCCAAGGCGACATCCCAGATCTCGGGCGCATGGGGGGTAGAACTCCCATGGGTTCTAATGACGGGGGCCGCAGCAAGTTCGGCCCCCAGCCAGATACTGCGCCGGAACCTCCAGTGGTTTCAGATTCTGTGAGGCGACCCCTCACTAAGGGGGGCGAGCCGTCTGTGTTGATGGCCTTTGTCCATCCAGAGGCATCGGACAACTTGCTGGAAGCGCTTCGCGGCGTTTTCATTGACGAAGAGCACCACACCATCATGAGTGTGGTGGTCGAGAAGGTTCGGTCCGCCAAAAGCGGATTGACCGAAGCCTATGCCAGCCTCCTAATAGGCTTTGAGGTAAGTAATCAAAGTATGAGAAAATATCACAGCATAGACAGTAGCCCCTAATGCTCTGTTTGGTGTTCGCAAAGAAAGGCCGAACAAAGGATCAAATAACAATCACATGAGTCCAATCAGAATATGTCTACGTGAATAAGCAGGCTTCGCTGCTGGCCGCTGCCGCTCGTACTGCGGAGGTCTCCGGGATGAAGCGGGACCTTGAGCGGTCCAAGGAAGAGCTCAGCCTTACCAAGAGGCAGCTCGAAGAGAACAAAGGTAAGTGATACCCCGTCTGTATATTGATAAAAAAGTGGTTATTAGATCATAGGATCATCATGAATTTTGCTAGGGGCCATGATCGAAGTGGCGACCCTGAAGAAGGCGCTGCCCGAGGCCGAAGACAGAGTGGCCAAGGAGCACATCAAGCGCGAGAAGCAAGAGGCCCGAGTCAGCGAGGTTCAGCAAGAGCTCCAGGATTTTGTCAAGAAATACGAGTCCTTGGAGCGTGACTCTAAGACACAGGGGTCCGAGCTTGCGAAGGCCCTTGAGAATGCACAAAATGCCAAGGCCGAAGCCCAAAAGGCCCTCCAGGAGATTCAGGCGGTCAAGAAGATAGCGGCACGTAAGGCATTCATTATTCAAAGCAAGCATGTGAAGGAGACTTTCCTTTTACTTACCCGAATTCGGAGCTCTCCAGGAGCGTTCGCAGATCTACCAAGCAGTGTATCGGATGCCGCGGTGTTCTACCGGGCCGAGGAAGGGAGCTCGACGGAAAAGTTGTTCTGGTCTCAATATACTGGGACCGAACATCCGATGCCCTTGAGAGACCAGCTGAAGCAACTAGTCGAGCTGCACAAGGCAGCCGAACTAGCCATGAAGGGTCTCATAGTCCGGATGTGGCCTGGCGAGCCCCTGCCTGGCAGCTACTTCAGCCTGGTAAAACGGCTTGTGAATGCCTGCCCATGGTTTGAAGTCATAAAGCGGTCCATCTGCATTGAAGGTGTGCGCACACTACTAGGGAAAACATTATACACAGAGGTATAGCAGTAGCGTTGGTCAAAACTCGGCGCTAGCGCTACTTAGTAGTAGCGCTTGTTGAAAAACCACGCTACAACCATTGTTTTAGCAGTAGCGTGTCTTCACGGAAAAGCGCTACTACTAAAAATTCCCTCACTAATGCCGGTAGGCTAGGAATAGTAGTAGTGGTTCACCCAGAAGCATGCTAATGCTAAAAACTTTGTAGCAGCGTGTTTATGCTGTAGAGCGCTACTGCTATGAAAAAGAAAATAAATAGAAAAATAAGTAGAAAAGTAAATGAAAATTAAAGAAATAGAAAAAGGAGAAATGAAAAAAAGAAAATGTAAAGAAAACAAAAGAAAAATAAAAATAAAACAGAAAGGAATAGCTGTAGCGCGTTTCTCTGGAACACACTATAACTATCTTAGCTATAGCGCGTTTCGGCAAAACGCGCTACTGCTAGTTTGACTCAAATCCCGGTAGCCCGGGCTGAAAATTTCGCTAAGTCCTTTCCCCCCTCTCTACTCCCGGCCCCCCTGTCCCCCAACTGCTCTATCACCGCCGTCGCCCTGCAGCCTTCGACCACACCGCCACCGCCCGAGGCCGCCTTCGACCACACCGCCGCCGCCCGCCGCCTTCGACCACACCGCCGCCGCTCGAGGCCGCCATCGACCTCACAACCGCCGCCCGAGGCCATCATCGACCACATCGTCGCCTCCCTCAAGCTCACCACCGCCGCCCTCAACCTCACCGCCGCCGCCCGAGCCAGAGCCTGCCCTCGCTGCCGATCGTAAGGCTCTGCCTCTCCTGTCCCCTACCCTCCTCTCTCTCTCTGCTAGGGCAATTCGTATATATGTTGATATTGTCTTGATGTTCATATGAACCCTAGGTGTTCATATGAACCCTAGATTTTTTAGGGCAGTAGGCATTTTATAGCATTTAGGAAAAATGATTAGCAATTTTTTTAGGAAATTAGCTAGGGCAATTTTTATGAAAATGCCTAAACAATAATTCCATTTAGCTTTAAACTAATAGAGGGTATATAAATAATAGTAGCATTTAGATTTAAATTAATAGAGGCTATAAACAAAAAAACTTAGCTATAAAAAATATTTGGACTACGGACCTGAATTTGTTCCAAATTTCATTCAAATGAAATTTGAATTATTTGGACTATGGACTTGAATATTTTTGAAGAAATTGGGTGTAGGTACTAAGGTCTTGCTGTCGAAATTTTGGTGAGGTCAGAAAGGTTAGAGAAAATGGAGTTCCTAGACTTTTAGCTTTAGACAAAAAACAAAAGTATTTAGCTATAAATAAAAAATAGTAGCTATGGCATTTAGCTATAAACAAAAAATAGAATTATTTTTCTTTTCAAAAACTTGGTCAAACTAATTGTTGCTATGTAAACAAAAAACAAGACTGTTTTTATATGATATATGTCATTGATTTTCATTTGCATATTCCATTATTGTTGATTATATCTTTTCATTGTAGTGGCCATGTTATATGCAAATTCCTCAATAGTGTCTGCTCATGTTATATCTTTTCATTGAAGTTGTTCGATTCTGCCCAAGTGGCTTTGTTGTTTCCAGGGAATGATGCTGAGTGGCCTATGTTTTGCCAGAATGTTGATTCATTTCTGTTCCGGCAAATTTCAGGTTCTCAATTTGTCCACTTTTTAGCAAAGGTCATGCCGAAATTTTCCGTGAATTTCGGCATGACTTGTGCTACAAACTAGGACATATCGAGTGCCTAGGATTTGCCGTACCAGGAAGGAGTCAACATTCCTACAAAACAATAGGCCTTTTTATGTCATTATTCATTTTATTAGGTCTAGAATTAATTGACTAGATTTAATCATAGGAAACATGGCTAGCAACGATGAAGGACAGGGTTCTGGTGATTGCGACGATGTCTACCGGGTGGCAGACGAATTTTTTAGCCTTGCCGATGATCAACTAATGTTGTTGCTGGGCCCACCGGTGGCATCGGGGACTGAGACCGACACGCAGACTGGTGCTGAGACTGAGACCGGCGCTGAGACTCAGACTGGCATCGAGACTGGCGCTGAGACTGAGACCTGCGCTGCCTCATGGAGCGGAGCCGGTGTAGAACCGAAAGCAAAGAGGCAACGACTTCCTAACAAAATCAGGACTACTAGACTTGTGGTCACGGAGGTGGACGACGGCAATTTTGAGCCAAAGGCGCCCGAGGAAGCGCGTCGATGCTACGGCAATCAAATAGGCTGCATCGTACGGACAACCGCCACCATCAACGATGAGAAACTACAAAAGATAGAAAATATGAGGAGCTCCCTCCTAAAGAAGTTTCACCAGATATTCTTGTTCCCGGGCCGGAATGAGAAGGATTATGAAGATCCAGATGAGTACCCGGCAATGAAGAAGATAAATAAACATGCCATGACCAAGTTTAGCGACGCGTTGGCCACCTAGAAAAATCGAGTGAAAGAAATGATCATCGACAAGAAGGAACCCTACTCCGAGATTGTAAAGGATAATCCGACAATCACGGAAGAGCAGTTTCAAATATTCAAGGAGGCTTGCAAGGCCGAAGCTGCCAAAAAAAGTCTAAGTACATGAAGGGGCTTCAAGAGAGGAACATTGGGAGCCACCACCTCGGAAGCCGTGGTTACGACGGAAAGAGGTCCAAATGGGCCAAGGAGGACATGGAAGCCGCGAGTCTGGGCTTCAAGAGAGGAACATTGGGAGCCACCACCTCGGAAGCCGTGGTTACGACGGAAAGAGGTCCAAATGGGCCAAGGAGGACATGGAAGCCGCGAGTCTGGGCATCCCAGACCCCTTGGCGGATTTCACCGTCCCGCAGGAGCGTGACGTCCTCAGGGCCCGACACCGTTGGGACCCAGTGAAGAAGGTTTATGAGACAAAACGGTCATTACAGAGTTCATGAGACTGCTGGTAATTTTAGTTTCTGATCAATTCGACTGCACACGTTAGTCATATTTGTAAACGATCATTGTGCCTTTTGCAGAGAGAGCAGCACTGGATTGCGGCCGAAAGCGACTCACCGTCTGAGGCATTGGCTAGGACCAAGTGGGACACTCCATTCAACCGGGCGTTGAACATATTGAAACGACAACCGGTGGATACTCGACCGTCGTATGGACGCGTGCACGGTGTCGGAGACGGCGCCACATGGAAGAAGTACTACCTGAGACCATGGAGGAGAGAAAGGAAAGACAGAGGTTAACTGAAGAAAACATCGACAAGAAGGTTGAGATTGCGGTTGAGAAGAAATCATCTCAGACAGTCGCAACAGCGGTAGCTGCCGCAAAATAGGTGGTTGCAGATTTGTCTACTTCCTTGGTGACGGGCGTTTTCACTTGGACAAGGCAAAATCTAGAAAAAAATGCAGAGGACTTTCCCCTTGCTGACTTCTTGGGGAGCAGGTCGACTAGCGTTGCACCGGCACTTGCTCACGCACCGCCTCCCGCACCTGCTCTCGCACCAGCTCCCGCATCGGCTCCCGCACCTGCTCCTGCACCTGCTCCTGCACCTGCTCCCACACCGGCTCCCGCACCGGACGTGCTCAGTGGTGCTTTGTCTTTGGCTGAGCTCGACGCCCTCACGGTATCTGTCACACCGGCCCCCTTCAATATAAATGTATAATCTCCCGTTTTCGTTGCCTTTCGGATGTCTCACGTCGCAGACTTATCTTTGCAGGACGACGAAACCCCATGCACCATATTGTACACGATCGGCGACCAGAAGGTGGACGTGGGTAAGGCGACGATAATGGAGCCGAAGGAACCATTGTTCCACAGCCGGCCGATCCCCCCGAACGTCTTCAATGTTTCCGTGGCCAGTGTCAAACCAGGCCATAGGAATTTGCCTCCTACAATACTAGTGGGGGATGACGACGAGACACCGCGGTGGATTGGTGATTGTTGCAATGGGTGGGTCCTATTGTGGCCAAAGAGTCTGCTTCGTCTAGAGACGGCCGGGAGCACACCCGGGAGCATGCAGCCTCAGCAAGGTATGAACATCAACACCCCACCTACCCAATTAGCGTTGGGTGTCGGGTTGGGTGATAGCGGATGGGGTAAGGAGGAGGCTCCATTAGTCGCTGATGATGTCGCCATGGATGAGGATGAGGATGAGGATGGCGCTGAACAGTATGTCTCGCGTATATCATTTTTTAGATGGATGATGATGCATTTGCAAGTAATCGAGACTTGTATCGCTATTTTCGAGATGATGACGAGAGACCACTTTGTGTTGGATGATGATTATGATGATGACATTATTTGATGAGACTAATTGTATGCATATGCTATGGTTACATTTGTATGTGTATGATATGCTAAAGATTATTGTATAAAGCCTATTCAAATACAAAACAAATATGCAGGGAAAATAATAATAAAACTAGTAGTAGCAAGGGGGGAAAATTTAGCAGTAGCGCCTTACCAGTAGCGCTTCCTAGTAAACAGCGCTGCAGATAATATCAGCATCGCCCTTTTCTAAAGAGCGCTATAGCTATTCATGTATAGCAGTAGCGTGGGACAACAAGCGCTACTGCTATACATTAGCTGTAGCGCCTTATTAGTAGCGCCGATCCCCGCTCTACTGAGAGGCCCAAAACCCGTGCTGCTGCTAGGCTTTTCCCTAGTAGTGGCAAGGCCTTTGCCCGTGCGAAAGTGCACTGGGCGAAGATGGACGCCGAAAAGCTGGTGAAGGAGGGGCCACCGGAGGGCAAGGAGCATCGCCACCCCGAAAAGTATTATGACAGTGTCCTGAAGGGTGCCCGCGTTGTGGCGGAGGAATGTGCTAAGGATGTAATATTTGAATGAATGTACTCATGTGATCCTGTAATATGAAAACGAGTTCATGTGCGCTATATAACGTTGGGTTCGACACTCTTACTTATCGAAAGGACTACGATAGATCCCCTATACTTGTGGGTCATCAGAAGGCGCTGCCCGAGGCCGAAGACAAAGCGGCCAAGGAGCGCCTTGAGCGGAAAAGCAAGAAGCCCGGGTAGGCGAGGTGCAGCAAGAGCTCGAGGCTCTCGCCAAAAAACACGGGTCCTTGGAGCTTGACTCTAAGACGCAGGGGTCTGAGCTTGCAAAGACGCTCGAAAGCGCACGGAGCACCAAGGCTGAAGCCCACAAGGCCCTCCAGGAGATGGATGCGGTGAAGAAGATAGCAGCGGGTAAGGCATTCATTATGCAAAGCAAGCATGTGAAGGAAACTTTCCTTTTACTTACCCGAGTTCGGAGCTCTCCAGGAGCGTTCGCAGATCTTCCCCGCAGTGTACTGGATGCCACGGAGTTTTACTGAGCTGAGGAGGGGAGCTCAACGGAAAAGTTGTTCTGGTCTCAGTATACTGGGACCGAACACCCAATGCCCTTGAGCGACCAGCTGAAGCAATTGTTTGAGCTTTACAAGGCGGCCGAATAGGCCATGAAGGGTCTTATAGTCCGGATATGGCCTGGCGAGCCCCTGCTCGGCAGCTACTTCGGTCTGGTGAGGTGGCTTGCACTACGAAAAAATACACTTCCGTGATGATACGTGTTTGTCACAGTAGGTCGTTTTTTTGTCATGCATGTACATCCATGACAAATTTATGACAGAATCAAGATAGTCATACCTGTGCTGTCGTAGAAGTGTTCCATGACATTACCAAAATTATCATCACGGAAGTGTCCACTTCCATGACGATAAATCGTGCATCACAGAAGTGCTTTCATCAAGGGTGACTGACACGTGGCATCCATCGTCACAGAACGCCGTTAAGCTATCGGGTCGGGTTTTGGATCCGATAACCCGTTAACAGCCCCGACCAATGGGAAATTTCCACGTGTAAAATTCCTATTGGCCGGACGAAACACGTGTCAGCTCGTCAATGGGTCAGGTAGGCGCCTATGATACGTTGACACGTGGCACGGACCAACAGAGGCCCATTCTTGTGAAAGGGCCGGCCCGTTTGACTTGGTCAAAAGGTGGTGGGCCGGCCCATGGAAAGTTTGTTAACGGCCTGTTCGCATATAGCCCATTTACACCCCGCTAACCCAAGGCTCGTTACGCCCTATCTGAATTAGGCCCAGTAGCGTCATTTGGGCCATCCAATATGATTCCAGCCTGTTTTCACTTCTGGCCCATGTATGGCCCATGACGTCTTTCGGCCCATATGAGGCCCTATGTAACTCTTGGCCTATTAACGGCCCGTGGTGAAACTGGCCTGTAATGAACAGTGTATCACTTTACAGCCATTAACGGCCCGTGGTGAAACTGGCCCGTAATGAACAGTGTATCACTTTATACCCATTAACGACCCGTTAATCCGTTGGGCCGTTTCCAGCCCATGTTATCTTTCGGCCTTCTCAGAGCCCATTTATTCTTGGGCTCATTTCCATCATTCGTTTACTTATGGCCCGTTACTGTCATTTTCTGCTTGTGGGCCAAATTCAGACCGTGGTTACAGTCGGCCCGTTTGTGGTCCGTTAATACGTTAGGCCGTTTTCATAGCGTCATCAAATACGACCTATTGACGATGGCTCGTTACGGTCCGCCCATGAACGGACGATTCCAACTCTAGCCTGTTTACGGCCATAATGCGACCTGATATTGGCCCATGTGTGGCCAATCGATCATACGGCCCGTATAAGGCCCATTGATGATACGGCCCATAGAAGGCCCATTGTTTCTACGGCCCATAGAAGGCCTACTGTTTCTATGGCCCGTAGAAGGCCCACTGTTTGTACGGCCCGTAGGAGGCCTAGTGTCACTACAGTAAATATTAGCCCATGGTTATTGTGGCCTAGTTTTAAAAAATAGGTTATTGCAGCCACTAGTTAACCGCGGAAAAAGAACTGCAATGACTACAAGCAAACAAATAAACAAGACAACAAGGAAATAAATAAGCAAGCAACTAATGCTAGGCTATCACGGCTATTACACATATTACATCCACTGGGCATCAAAGTTTGCCACCAGTGCAAATATAGGGAACAAAGCAGCATATCATATACACTGGCCGTCAAAATTGGCCACCAATGCAAATAAACGCGGCAGCAAAACAAGAGCATAACTGAAACAACTTCAGAAGATCTCAAGAAACGTTATCCTGGGTATCCACCATGCTGGCAATAAGCTTAGCAAGCTGATTAGCTTTGTCCTGTTTGGCGCTAAAATCCTCCAACGCTTGCTGTTGCACCAGAAAGTATGCATCTGAATGCTCCAGGGACTTCCGCAGTCCTTCCGCTTCTTGTTGCAGCACAGCTGATCGATGTCTTTCAGCTGGTAGTTGAGACTCAAGAAACCGAACTGATTCAGACATTGAGTTTGAATAGCTTGTGCAAGCGGTAGTGGCCAGTAACTGCAACACTAAACCAAGACAGGATGTGTCACTATCCTGAACCTTATCTGCATTACTTCCTTTACCGTTGCTTAATAAGGAACTCTTCCCCAATATTCTGTCAGCATTCTAAAAGAAGAAACAAGCAGACACATAACAAGTTTAGCATGTACTAGTATATGAAACTCATTTTGGTGAACCAGTTCATTAGTAAGGTGGATAGGATTAAACTACCAAGTCTTCTATTGCCAAGTACTAGTACATAATAAAAGCATCAAACACACATATATCTATTTTCTATGGTAGCAATGGAATCTTAAATTAGAACAGTTGTTCTTCAGGTTTAGGCACTTGTTCTACATGAACAGAGTACAGTAAGACGCAATAATATAATACATAAAAAATAGAAAATGAGCTCATAGACCTTACCACATTCTTCGTTCGGGACCAGTACAGAACAAGGCGTTCCCAGTCATCATCCAGTAAATGTGTCTCAGGAGAACGCAAGGGAATTTGATGAGTTTCTTTACCGGTGAAGTAGGTTTTCTTTAGGTAATTCCGATACTGCCACCAAGCATTCTCGAAGATAGCAGAGGTATTAGCACAGGTTACCTCATCCTGAGTTTCCAAATCGGCCCTTCTCTATAGAGAAAAATGGGAAAATTTGCTGTATTATAACCATCATGGAGGTAGGATGTATGGGATGAAGCAAAGTAATTGCCATGAATAACATTACTTACACATAACTCCTGGACAAACACCTGCAACTGGCATTTTCCTTCATCTTCAGTATAATATTTCCAAGATGGGAAGATACGCACATATGATTTAACAACATCAAATGCGATAGATGCTAAACTACGACTAGCTGGTTGTGCTTCCTCCACAGGAATAGGCGTACTAACTGGTGGATTTGGGGTTCGCCGTGATAGTACTGGCCCTTTGGGCACTGGAGTTGCCTTACTAACTGCTCTTGTTTGGGAGCTCTGTGGTGGAGATGGTGCTGTGTCAATAGGAACTGGGTTACTATCGACTGGGGTTGGGGTTAGATTGGGTGAAGCTAGTTCTCTGTCCATCGTAGTAGGGGTACAATCTGCGGGAGTTTGGGTTATGTGTGGTAGGGCTGGTTCTTGTGCATGTACAACCAGGGTGCTATCTCCACCAAGAGGTAGCACTATTTTATTTGAAGATCGTGTTTTTAGTCCGCTAGATACTGGCATCACTCGCTCCAATTCAAATGGCTGATAAACATGAAACATAGTTGAATGTACAGACATTGTATGAGAGACAGATGCAATAGATAGTGTGGAAAAAAGAGGGCATGAAATAGTTGACATGTATATTGTTTAACTAAAACGGATAACATGACATAATTTCACATATATGATGTCTATCTAAACTCGATAGCATAGCATAGCATAATTCAAAGATATGGTGAATAACTAAACATGATCGCATGACATAATTCACCTACATGTTATCTAAGTGATCAGGATCGCATCATTTAATTCACATATGTGATTTATATGCTAAACAGAGGGCATTCGATATGATGTCTGAACTAAGAACATGGTGTTGAATATTGTGTATATGATGTCTAAACTATGCAATGCAAGACACCATATGCATGATATGAGCAGTATAACCGTGCCAAGTTAGAGCATACACCTCAGTGGGGGAATAGGACTGGTCATCTATCTCTGAATCCATCTCTAAGGAGCTATCGGGACCCAACAAGAGATCTGCTTCGACAGGTAGCACTATCTGCTCTGAAGCCCTTGTTTTCACTCCAGATTTTCCCATCTCCCACCCAAATGGCTGATTCACAAGAAGAGTACTTTAATGTACAAACATTGTCGACAAATGGAAATGTAATGAAGAAAAGGATGGGCAAGATATCATTCAAATATATGATGCCTGGTTAAACAGGATGGCATTGCACATTTCACATATATTATGGCTGGCTAAAAGACATGAGACTGCATAATTCCCATATATGATATAGAAACTAAACAGGTGGCATTACAGAACATGTCTAAACTAAGCAGATGACATATATGATGTCAAAAGTAGGCACTACAAGGCAACATATGCATGATATGACTAACATCATCATGCCAAGGTAGAGCAAACACCTTGGGGGTAAATAGGAGTGGTCAGCGGCGTCCAAATCCGCCTCAGAACAGATATCTTCCTCTAG
This sequence comes from Triticum aestivum, assembly GCF_018294505.1. Taxonomy (NCBI): domain Eukaryota; kingdom Viridiplantae; phylum Streptophyta; class Magnoliopsida; order Poales; family Poaceae; genus Triticum; species Triticum aestivum. Next base: position 117,836,708 of record NC_057812.1, read on the forward strand.
ATTACAATCTGGAGAGGGGTGGGGAGGGTTTTCCATTGAACCCACCATGAAGCGATGTCTGCATGACATTGTATTGCCGCGCAAAACTCTTCTCTTTTTTTTCTACATGTTCAGCATGACTGTGTACAATATCTGACATGCATATGAAAAAAATATGGTGAGATTATGTAAGGAGAGTATGCAGAAATTTAGAATGATGGTAAAAACCAGTGGATTGATGTTTTTCCGTTGAACCAAAATAGCCCTAATGGATCGACGTGAATGTATAGTAATAAGTGATGCAACAAGTGTACAACCTCTTTGCCGTAGCCGTGTCGACCTCAGCATCATTGGGTTGGTCGTTGAAGCAGTTGAGGAAGAGGTGGCTATCGGAGGTGTGGAGGAAGATTTGAGGAATCCGTAGATGGCGTCCGGGGCACTGCTCTATTGTGATGGATCGTTCTGTCGTTGGAGCAGCTCCGATGAGCCGTAAGACGTCAAGGCTGAAGCAGCACAAGACAGACATTGTCAATCTCAAGTGGGATTCTAATAGCATCTCCAATAGATGATGTAAAATTAACATCACCAAAAACCACCTGACTACAATAAATTAGGTAAAAACTGTTGACTCTGAACTTAACTGTCGAAACTGAAATTTACTGTGGAATCTGAATGATACTGTCGAAACTTAACGCAATGGTAGCAGAGAGGCACTTGACATGTAGTATAGGGAGGGCCTGCAGTTCATCTTCAACCTGCACCCCCCTGAGTCGCCAGCCACCACCGGCCGAACCGTCGGCCCCAGCGCTGCCTCGCCGCCCCGAAACAACTCGCCACCGCCGCCCCGGCCAGCCCTCTAGGCCCCCCGCCCCCACCCTGAACCCTAAGATAGATAGTGGGGTACCTCTCCGGTGAGCCCCCGTCCCCGCTGCGGGTGGTTCTTCCTTAACTCTGGCAAGCCCCCCAACCCCTGAAAATTGACTGACCCAAAAGTCGATTCAGTCAACTAAAGTGTGGCTTAATCGGAGCAGAGCAGCAGTGCGAGCAAGGGGGAGAGCAGCAGCAGTAGCTAGGCGAGCGAGCGATCGAGCGAGAGTCGGAGCAACAGCAGCAAATCCGGCTGGTATGGAAGCCGCCGCTGAAGGGGCCTCGCACTGGGGGAGAGCCGCCGTGGAGATGTCGCCCGCGGCGCCGACTTCAAGGTAGCCGCTCCATGGGGGTGCGGGATGGAGCACCATCGGCGCCGGGAGGTCGAGTTAAGGAGAAGGTGCGATGCGATGAGTGTACAACCTCTTTGGTGGCGCCGAGTAGGCCTCGGCTTCGTCCGAGGAGTCGGTGAGGATGCTGCGGTAACGGTGGAGCAGGTTAAGGCGACGCTGTGTTGATGGAGCAGCCGTGATAGACGAGGTGATCGTCGGAGTAGCTCCTTGGAGGTGGAGGATGGGGCGGCTGAACTGGCGGGACGTCGAGATGGACGACGGATCCTCATCCAGGGAGGTGGACGAGGGACGTCGAGTTGTTGCGGTGGACAACGTTGTCGGGGAAGAGGCTCCGGCTAGGCAGCGGTGACATGGCAGACAGAGGAGGGTGGGGTTTCGCGGCTGGAGCGGAGAGGTTATGGCGGCCTGGGATTTTGAATGGCGAAAAGGGGGCGATGGGAGGGGGTGAAGCATGACTTAGGAACGCGCTTGTCCAAAATGTAGGGTGTGTTACAAACATTGTTGAGGAAATCGTTAACTGGTAACTGCTCGGTTGGCTGACGAGTAGGGGATTAATAGGCTAATCGGCAAGTTAATCAGCCATTTAATCAATTAATCGGGCGATTTATCAGTTTATCGGCTACTCGGTGACCTATGAGTAGGGATTAATCGGCAAGTTAACTGGTTAATCAGATGAATTCTTGAACAGGGGTTACAAAAGTACCCCCCACTGATTTGAACTAGCGGCCCTTTCGGCTCAGGGTTAGAAGGGGGATTTCACTTGTCGGGATTTGGCAGCTGGAGGGAGTTTTCGCGCGCGTTGTAATTTCGGGATAGCAAGGCGCGGGTTGTGAAGGCGCCAGTTTTGGGAGCACGATATCCGAATTTTCGGGATATAGCAAGACGCATGTTGAATTTTAGGGACAAGCCTAATGTGTAGTAATATTGTACTTGTACGTACCAAATCAATTCGCACTTCCCTCAACCAAAAATAAAACGAAAAAATAAAACTATTCACAACACACAAAGAGAGAGTCTTGCCCCGTTTTACTATACAAATGCTATTCAAAGCTACTCCCTCCTTCCATCTATATAGGGCCTAATGCGTTTTTCGATGCTAACTTTGACCAAATATTAGAGCAATGATATATGACATGCAACTTACACAAAGCACACCGTTAAATTCATCTTTGAAAGGTTCTTTCAATGATATAATTTTCACATTGTGCATGTCATGTACTATTAATCTTCTCAATAGTCAAAGGCGGTCTTAAAAATCTCATTACGCCCTATATAGATGGAAGGAGGGAGTATGAATCCATGTTATGTCCGATTAAATTTTTTCGCTTGCTGTATAATGCATGTAACCTACTCATACCAACATTTTAGTGCATTCCAAATGTCTATACTACCGCTGCAATTCGAACTAAATTTGAATTCATTTCTCTATTTCAATAAGAATCTACAATCATGATTGTTGCCAACTTCAACCATCATAGTTTCCTTGCTATCCGCCAGATATAAATCAGACAGCCTATAATGCAGGATGGCAGGCACACCATCATCAACAAATCCATTTTTTATAAGAGTAGAGATAAAATATATTAAATGTAGTATACCATGTTCATAACCACACCATGTGTATCACCGTTATATATATTCACACATCCGTTGGTTTGAAACACTATGATAAATTCTTCAAATATCCGAATTCGCTTTTTATAATGAAGTATATATGATCTCTATTCATCTTTTACACCCACACAACCCCCTTATCTTTGTAGCTAGCACTAACTTTCTCTTGTGCATGCACATGCCCGCATCCCTCTCACCCTCCCTCAGCATTCTCTAGCTCCATCGCGTAAATTCGTCTTTTCACTTTAGGTCGTTCACCCATGGTGTGTGTAGGCCTCCCAGCTCCTTCTTTACGGCACACATCGATCGATATGCCTCTCTAGCCAGGTGTGCCTAGCACAAACACAAGCTTCCCCTCTTCTCTTGTCACCGTCCATGCCTCACTCCCACCACTCTTTTCATCGTTCTCGTACTCGCACACTCCCCCCCCTCAATACAGTATGCCTCTCGTACCACCTCCTACATGCATCCCTCTCTCTCTATCCTTCTCATCGTGCCTCATTTGCTTCTAACACACACATGCATGTATACCGATCGATCTCCCAACATATACCTAGATTGACTTTAACTACCCCCCTATCGATCGACGTACCTCACAAGTTATGTCTCTCCTTTCTCTTACAAAGGGCGATTGATCTTCCTATGTAGTTACGTCTGCTTACCACAGCCACATCATCCCCCCTCATCATTCGTGCATGCCTCCTGACCCGTCTCTCACACGCACGTGCACAGACAACAAGTAGCCATCTCCTCTCTTACTGATATTGCGGGTGTGCCCTCCGTTTGTCTAGCAAGCCTATCCCACCATTTGTTAGAAGAAACTCCACTACCACCCCCTCCAACACTCTAGCTCTGTCTCTCTCCCAACCTTATTCATCTCTTGCACATATGCATGATGCCGATCGATCTCCCTTAATACATGAGGCAGATCGATCTCCTTAATACATGAGGTAGGCCTCTCTCCTCCTCCACACATATACCAGCCATTGTACCTCTATAGTTAATTGGGCCTCCCTCTTCCCCCACCACACACCGATAGTCGAGCGCTGTAGGTAGGTATCCATGCCACAGAGACAAACTGCACAGGTCCCATCTCATGTTCCAGTAGGCCAACCACTCTATATCTTTGACGTGGGCACACACAAATTCGATGGCACTCTTTATTGATCACGCGCGCACACACACACACATCATCCCTCTCTTCGATTCTATGGACACCTCATGCCGATGATACCTCCACTCTCTTCTTGTGGATCGCTCCCTCTATATATATTTTATATCCAGGACTCTATTTCACACACATTGCATATGTTAAATTTTTTGATTGACCCCCCCCCCCCAAAAAAAAACTCTCAAGAACCTACACACTATATCTCTCTAGGTTTGTATCTCTCTCACACAACCCCGCGTAGGTGGTGTACGTATACAAGAAGAGAATAGGTGCACCGTGCACGTACTCACGCTTCGTGCCCAATCACACCACGCGGGTACACGATGGAGCTCATTTCTTTACGAAATGGCAGCCCACGTGCTAATTTGAACGCCTGTAGCGGTTGTTTACCTAGGGAGGTCATGTACCACGCGTGCACGAAACAAAGTTTGACTTGACGTGTTGCCGCGTTATTTTTAAATAAAGTTATAGCGCTCAATGGCACGTACACAGAATATAAAACGATTTTTATGGAGGAAAAGGTAGTCCGCTCTTCAGAGTATCTCACACAAGGCTCCGGTGGCCTCTCTCTCTCACCGTTGGTCACTGATCCGGCCGCATCCCGTCCGCCGGGGGAAAGGGAGTGCGGTGGCCTCTCTCTCTCACTGTTGGTCACTGATCCAGCCGCATCCCGTCCACCGGGGGAAAGGGAGTGCGGTGGCCTCTCTCTCTCTCACCGTTGGTCACTGGTCCGGCCGCATCCCGTCCGCCGGGGGAAAGGGAGTGCGGTGGCCTCTCTCTCTCTCTCACCGTTGGTCACTGATCCGGCCGCATCCCGTCCGCCGGGGGAAAGGGAGGAAGTGCATCGTTTCTCCGTTTGACAGCGCTGAGGCAGCACATCCCGATCTGCGGTACATGCCATTCTCTCTGACCAAGCTCCGGCGCGGCAGGGCCTATGCCACCTGCTCGTAGATTCCGCCCGCCGCCGCTCACCTAGTTACATCCCGACGACCTCCAGGTATCCCCTCCGTCCTTGCTCCACTGCATGTTTTCCCAGGTCGCTGCATGTGGATCTTCCATAGTTCTTTGCCCAAAACGTAGCTCTTCCGGCCTACTTTCCATATTGCATTCTCGTCCTCACACCGTTTTAGACAAACACAACCGTGTTGTTATCTTCCCTTAGGACAAGGAATATGCTTCTTTTTTGTCGTCGCATGTGTCATCAACTGTTATTCGCCAGTAATTGTTTCCTTTCTACCTCTTTTTTGCAAACAGGGCTATCCATTTCACGTTGTTGCTATTGCGACCTTTTGGTGAACTGCACAAATCACTTTTTTCTTAAGAGTGTTTTGTGCAGTTGTACTAAAATGTCACACGGGCAACGTCTCTACATTTCAGTGCGACTACACAAAGGGAGATTGGTTTTGCTCTATCCTCCTCATCCAACTCCGAGCCTAATCTTCTCCAACTAGTTAGTCTTAAGAGAGACTGCAAAGGTGACCGGCTTCTATTTGTGTGTTTATTGTTTCATCAGCAGTCCTCTATTATCGTAATCACACTTGATATCTTTGGAATAGGGACGCTCGGCTCTATTTTAGTGGAACTGCACAAAATGATCAGAATGTTGCATGCTCCAGACAGCTACTTTTTTCCCAACATGCCTTGTTGATTTAGACAGAGCTGGGGGGACGTTGCTGCCAATGAAAGCATGGATCAATTTTAATTTAACACTTTCTCACAACTTTGTCTTCAGTTGTGTTGTAATTATTAGCTCTGATCTACTAATAATTGACATGCATTAGCAAGGAATTTAGTTTTTTATTGTTTCCAAAAGAGCATCGATGGCAAGACACGCGAAACAAAAGCTGAAAGCTCACACCATTGTACAATTTCATGTCGCTGGAAAATTATTTGTATAGTACATCAATTATGTAAACAAATGATGGAAGCTTGATAGCATTGCCAGAAGCCTCTTGATCATCCGGGTCCATGTGCCATGCACAAAATTATACTCCTTCATTCCTAAATATTTGTCTTTTTACAAATTTCAAACGGGCATATTTTAGAGTGTAGATTCACTCATTTTGCTTCGTATGTGTACTCCCTCCGTTCCTAAATATTATATTCGTCTTAACAGAGATTTCAACAAGTGACTACATACGGAGCAAAATGAGTGAATCTACACTCTAAATATGTCCATATACATCCGTATGTGCCAGTCCATTTGAAATCTCTAAAAAGAGAAATATTTGAGTAGTCACTCGTTGAAATCTCTAGGAATACTAATACTCCGGAGTATATTCAAGAACCGAGGGGGTAGTGCACAACCACATGGGAGACTCAGCCCGGTCGTTGTGCCGCATTAATAGAATGAGTAGTCAAATCATAAGCCCCACCTTTCCCGCTGTAAGTTGCTCTGAAGAAGCAACCATCAATACGCTCTTCTTTGAATCCGCTCATACTACTCCATCCATCACTGTTTATACAGCACGCTTCAGAAAAAAGAAAAAAAACCCGTGGGACCAAGGCGACTAGCGATCGGCCTGAAAAATAGCATTGGTAGTTATAGCACGGCGTCTACTACTAGAGGGAATAATGCGTACACACATGCATGAAGTGCTTCCACCCTGGGTACAGACATGCGTGCACTCCGTAGTAGTATAGTACATGGAGAGAAAATTGTGGACTTGATTGCGGTTACCACGCCCTAATTAATTGAGCATTAAACCAAATGCGTCTAAATTCTCTCTGGTGGTGGAAATGCATTGAGAGAAATGCATCATAATGAAGTGCGCCCTGTAAACTATGACGGAGGGTGGAGTAGTATGAAGGTGCAAAACCAAGTACGCGTACTACTGCGCTTGGCTCTTCGCCCCTTCGTGAAGTCGAACCATGATGGTACTCTGCATGTTGGGTACTAGAGTGTATGCCTCTGACAATCTGACACCGAATGGACTGATGCATGTCCACCGAGGGTAGGTTGCATTAGTCAAAAGGCGTAAGCAAGCTTCACCTTGTCCTATAAGCTTCTCCTCATTCTACGAGTTGACGGGACACACCAAAAAGTAGTGCTAGTCCATACTCTCTCCTTTCCGGTTAATATGGCTTAATCTTTTTTGCGGGTAAATGAGAGAGCTTTATTCATATATAAGCATTCTTAGGACGATCAGCCAAGACACTGGTCACTAGGAAGCGAGGTACCCCGCAAAAAAAGAAGTAGGAAGTGAGGTGTTTCATCAAGCCAGCTCTCGGCCACATTCAAAGTGCAGCAAGCACGGTTCGCACGAAGATGCGTCGCAAGGTTTGCTGACCTGTTTACATGCTGAATAACAAAATAAGAGGAAATATTACCGAGCGCTACTATTTGTAACAGGATATGAGCCATAATTAAGCGAGAATTGTGGCGAGTGTTCCATACAATCAACTTCCATTATCACATGCGAGAACCCTCGAAGAGAACCAAATGTGTTGAAGATTGCTTTATCACATTTTAAAATTATAATAAGAGTGCAGACGCTCCTCCATCCGGTTCCTAGTACTAGTATAGTACGTACCTTTAGAGACTATAGTAGTAGTACTAGTAAACTTTGCGCTTGGCTGTTCGGGAAGTCGAACAATAATAGCACTAGTAGTAGTATAGTGTATGCTTGTGGCAATATGACACCGAATTAACTGTTGCACGTCCACCGCCTGAGCGAGGGAGAGCTTGCATTAGTCAAAAGTTTCTCCTTGTCCTGCGAGCCACCGCGCGCAAGCTTCCCCCATCCTGCAACCTTCTCCTCATTCGGCAAGTTGACGGGACACAGCAAAGTAATGCTAGTCCATGCTGCCTCCTCACCAGTTAATATGGCTTAATTTCAAACAAGATAAACACACTGTCTGTCACTGTATATTTGTAAAAATATGGTCAGTGGACTTCATAATACGCTCATTGCACTCAATATATATATTTTCTGGTGTTCATACGGTCACTAGGTCACCCTGACTGAGTATGTGTGTGCATGCATGTGTAGGTTGAGCACTTGAGCGTGACCATGTGTGTTCCGTCGTGTGCTCGGACATGCATGCATTAGGGCGTCGCGCGCGTTTTTGCGTCCATGTGTACATGTGACTGTTGCATACACGTAGGGGGAGTACGTGTAGGGGCCACTAAGGAGCAGCCAAATCACACAGTAAGTTAGTCGGAAGAAGCAACCATCATTTCACTCTTAAATGACGCGTACATAATATAAAATGGTTGATATGGAGAGAAAAAGAAAATCACTATATATACACTAGCAGGAGCCTAAGCTACAAGCCTGCTTGCTTAGGTTGCTTTCTTCACAAGCATAGAACGACGGGCCTGATCCCGCAGCTGGGGGAAGGGAACAATGTTCTGCGTAGACGCGGTCGACATCGGCGAGGAGAAAACCCACAGTCGGTGCGTCCCAATCGGGGGTCACCGCGGTATGGGCCAATTTCGCGTCCCAACCGCCCTTCTAGATACAGCCCGACGTCCCAGGTAGTCCATCTTCCTTTTGGAGCCGGCTTTCTCCACTGCCATAGCTCCATCTCCATGTCGATCTTTCTCTACTTCTACCGGCTTCTGTTTGTGATGAGTTAATGTCTCATGAACTAGTGCCAGTACTATTATTCTAAGCACACTTCTTCAATATCTTTGCCATCAGGGATGCTCAGGTCGATTTTAGTGGAACTGCACAAAAGCATCGTATGATCTGAGGGTGCCAGCCGTCTTTCCTTCCCGACATGGGAAGTGCTATGGAACAAGAGGTACTAGAAGGTGGAGAACCAAAGAGTGCTGCTTCTATTGTTGCTGACATTCTCACTAAAGAATCTCCCTCTAGCACATTCCTTCGACAGGTTCTACCTGGCCAAGAAATTAAATCATGTTTAGGGTTTAGGGTTTAAGTCGTAGTGACCCCATCAGTAGTTTTTCTATCGTACACGCTCTCACAACTTTTTTCTTTAGTTGTGAAGTAAATATTGGCTATGATCTGTGAATCATTGAGATGCATCAGCATGCATGTTAGTTTTCCTTTGAATTTGATGGAGTGTTGTAACGGGGCAACCTTGGAATAGGAATGAAAATGGAGTGGAAAAGTTTCCGTTTTTCCAGAGAAAAAATGGAAACAGAGAGAAACCAACGTTTCGTTTCGTTGGATCGCGCCATCGAGCAAAACCAACATTTAAATCACGTCTGTCGTGTTCGTGTCTCACCCTCCTCCACGGCTCGAGCCCACACGGTCGCTCGGCATGCCACTCACCGCAAACCGAGTAGTATACCATAACTTTCCCGCGTGCTTGTCGATGGATCGCGCCATGGAGTACTAGCACTACTGGAAGAGATTGACGAGTTGGGGGAGGACAGCTAGCTGTAGCACGGACTCCCAAGAACTTACTACTGGAAGAGATCGCGCATATTGTAGCCGGCTATTGCGACCTTTGAACGCGGAGCTGCCGCATGCACCCGGAAGCGGCGCCGGCTTGCTCCACTGCCGTAGCTCCATCTCCATGATCGTGCAGTGTGTTTTGAGATGCTGTGCTACTTGTATTGTACTGTTTTAAATAAATGATGAATTGAAGCTATTGTATTGCTGTCTTTTCCCATTAAGTAGTGAACAAAAATGGGACCAACCCAGACATGATGCTTGTTGCTTTGTTACAACAAATTTAGCATCACCCCCTTTATAAGCTTTGTCGTTCTTTATACATGTTGAAACAAGGCATTGTTAAGATAATGTCTCAATCAATACGAATGAATCACACTGATGGAGAATTGGTACTCTCCTGCTTTGTTTCCCATTAAGATAAAGTAGATCAGTAGATGCTTTTCTTCTAGGAGTACAAGTCATCAACCGTTATTTCTTAGTAATTGTTTCCCTTATACCTATTGTTGCTTACAGGGATATCAAAATTAAAGCTCGGTTTTATTCTGACTTCGATTTTAGTTGAACTGCACAAAAGGAGCCAATGTGTAAGGCAAACTACTGCATTACTGGGTCTAGTTGGCCGTTCCACTTTGCAGAAAGAAGCAGTCACTGTTTGCGCTACATTACAGAAGGAATGACCGAGAAGCTTTACAGAGTATTATTAGACACCAGTGACATGACTAGTCTGCAGAGACCATTGGCAATTTAACAACACGTGGAGTGCCCTGGGCAAAAGTGCCGAAACAAGTACAAAAGCTACGACAGGACTCCACGATCATAGATATTACATATTTTGAATGGGAAAAGCTTGTCAAAGTTTAATCATTGATGTTAGCAAGAAGACGTTAGTTTAATATATTGGAGTTGGAAAACCTTGTCAAAATTTGCTCATTGATGTTAGCCAGAAGACATGCATTTGATATTTTTGAGTGGGACGCCCTTGCTGTGAGTAGCGTCGAGTGTTTTTTCCTATTCCCGTGTTCAGTTTAGAAGTAAATAGTTACTCTGCTGAGATATTCCTGTGTTAAGAGTTTGTTCTGAATATTGTCTATGTAATGCTAGGCCTTGTGTTTGATTGCAAAGTTGAGCTTGGAATGTTGTGGCATGCGGCGTCACGAGCTATTCACCGTGCCTCCTGAGAATAATGCTTCGTATTGTTTTGCATGTCGATCTAATGCCAGTGATTTGCTTGTTAAGAAGATCATCCTCTTCTCTTGTTTCCGTGCTTAAGAAGTTCATCGTCTGATGTTTCATTCATAGCCTATACGACAAGTCGGGTAGGTTAGACATGAAACCATATGATCTTCCGACCAACTCATGATATTAGGCCGTGATTGGATCGTCGTTTTCCAACCAAAACCGCTTGTAAAACTGACGCTTGTAAATTAAAGCAGATGGTCTCGGGCGAAGGCACTTGGTTGGTCGATTTCGACTAGTAAAATATCAGAAGTACTTGACACACGATAAAAACGCTGAACGACACTCGAATGATTGCTAATCCAGCTGTTGGATGGCATGATACGCATGTCGTGCATGTATCGTCTGGTAATGTCGTCCATATATCAGTGCTCGTAAAATATACACTGGTCTCTCAAATTACACGCATAACCCGCCGGTTTTACTTATAGACCTCGGGCCCTCGGTTTCATTACGCTTGTATTTTACGCATTGTTTTCGATGACGAGTAAATTACACTTGTATGTTAATACAGGTTTGAAATAAACCAGAGCTCCCAAGCGCGGCCTTACCATTTCATGTCGTCTCAGTTTCTCGAAGGTGCTCATAGGTGTCCGATGATCCTAGCTTCCTGAATGAGTAGCGGGCGCTGTATCAGACCATCCATAGGGCCCGCGAGGCCCTGTCCGTTGTCCTTCGAGTTGTTGCGCTCGCCGTGGCGCCGAGCATTGTTAACATCGTCAACGAACATGAGGATTCAGGAGATGACTTTATTTTGACTGGATGACACTAGTGACCCACTAGGGCCATAGCCGTACGTACGCAAGTGCCTCCTTATTATGTACAACTATATTTTTTTTGCTTTCTCCTGGTTTCCTGACATCACGGTCCCACACCATTGTCAACCTATATAGTCAATATAAATGAGAGAATTGCACAAGGTGTTGCCGATAGCTGGGACCAAGCAGCTCGAGCAGTATTTGTGTTTGTGAGGCGTGAGCACTGCAGAGTTTTTCTTGGAGATGATTTCATTGTTGTTCAGAGGAGAGCAGGGTATTAACTGGGCGGGCTGTGGCCCGTCTAGCCCGGGCCAGATATGCAGCCCAGATACTAATTTTTTCAAGATGAAAATGGCTAGCCCAGCTATACGTCTTTTTGAGGAATACCCAGGCAAGGTCAACTTGTTATTCTCTGCCCCGCTGGGCTGCAAATCTTTCCTAGGAGGGATGCATTAGGCTTAACAGGAAAATGGGATTTAAAAAATAATAAATGGGATGTAATTATAAAAAGTGGGCAGTAACTATAAAAAATGCACCAAACACGAAATTAGTTTATAAAATATTATTTATGGATTTTGAAAATATTAAATTTTCATTGTTGCACGTGCAATGTTTCGTTGGATTTTTACGTAATACAAATTTATATTTAATCTGACTAGAAATTTCGGGATAAAAATATTTCGGAGCCCATCAAAATGTGGGAAATTTTATTGAATTCTGTCTTCAACGGTTGGTTGAAATTATTAATCATTGTCCTAGCTAGAAAATGGGCTGTACTTTTAACAAACTGTAAATGGGCTGTTGTAAATTCCATTAGAATTCCAAAATGGATTGTACATTCTTACAAAACACAAATGGGCTATAAGTTCTCTGCCACACACTTGTGGGCCTACTAAGTGACGCGTCCCCTAAAAAAATAAGTTGACGCGTATGCAAGGCTTTGCCAACTTATTATAGTCAACACACGGTTCTAGCAGCAGTGGCCGTTGGATGTCTATCCAACGGATGTCGTGCTTCTTCTTCAATCTTGGATATTCTTAGCTTCGGCCGTCCAAAAAATGATTCCTCCCCCTGACATCTGGGGCGCACCGTTTCGGAGGCTGACCTGTGGGCCTACTAAGTTGGAGCGTACCAAGGGCTTTGTCAACTTAGTCAATAATAAACGTTTCTAGCTTCAGTGACCGTATGATGTCCATCCAACGGCCGTAGTGCTTCTTCAATCTCTGGTCTTCTTGGTCCAGCCGCCCAAAGCAGCGCCGGTCATGCCGCCTGCTCCTGCCTCCCGTGGCCGGCTGTGTTGCCGTGGAGGCCTCACTGCCCCCATACTACTCGAACCGCTGGCCAGGCCATCCCTCCACTCACCCACACCCCCTGTTATTCTGCAGCGACGGCAGCCTCACACCGTAGCCGAACCAGTGAACCTTCGTACTCCTCTCTGCGCGGGCTTCCACTGCTGCTTCTTCCCCGGCTCCACGTCGTCCCCTTCCTAGGCGTCTCCGTCGTCCAGACCATAGCCCTGGTGCTCTCGGCGCGGAGTGGTCAATGTGGTCAACGACCGACTTCCATTTGAAGAGTACTGTACGTGGAGAGGCTGACAGCTGGGTCCAGGCGGCCGCAAGGAAGTGCCTCCTTATTACGTGCAAAATAATTATTCCTCCACCTTACAGCAGGGATCCACCGGACAGGCCACCTTATTTCGCGAAAAAAACGTTTCCCCCCTGATAGCTCAGACCCACCGGACGGGCCAGCGTATTCCGCAAAAAAAATGTTCCCCCCGCTGTCAGCTCGGACCCACCGGAAGTGCTTCCTTATTACGCACAAAAAAATGAATACTCCCCCTGCTAGCTGGGACCCACCATGGTGGGAGGCTGACTTGTGGGCCTACTAAGTTGACTGGGACGGGGGCCTTTGTCAACTTTAGTCAATATGAACGATTCTAGCTCCAGTGACCGTACGATGTCCATCCAACGACAGTAGTGCTTCTTCAACCTCTGGTCTTCTTGCCCCAGCCGCCCAAAGCAGCGCCGGTCGTGCCGCATGCTCCTGCCTCCCATGGCCGGCTGTGCTGCCGCGGAGGCCTCACCGCCCCCTACTATTCCCACCGTTGGCCAGGCCCTACGGTGACGGCAGCCTCACACCGCAGCCGAACCAGTGAACCCTCGTACTCCTCTCCACGCGGGCTTCCACTGCCGCGTCTTCCCCGGCTCCCCGTCGTCCCCTTCCTAGGCCTCGCCGTCGTCCACCGCCCTGGTGCTCTCGGCGCGGCGTGGTCAACGTGGTAAAGGAACGACTTCCATCGGATGTGGACTGTACGTGGAGAGGCTGACAGCTGGGTCCACGGCCGCAGCAAGGAAGTGCCTCCTTATTACGTGCAAAATAATTATTCCTCCACCTGACAGCGGGGACCCACCAGACGGGCCACCGTATTTCGCGAAAAAAACGTTTCCCCCCTGACTGCTGGGACCCACCAGCTACACCTTCGCACGCAAGGAAGTGCATCCGAGCAAAAAAACAAAACGATTCGCCCCCTGACTGTTGGGACCCACCAGCTACATCTTCGCACGCAAGGAAGTGCCTGACAGTCGGGACCCACATGGTCGAAGCGTACGTAGCGTTGTCATTCTGGTCGCGGACGTGTACGTACATATATACTAGTCAATGTAGATGCGCGCACGTGTCGTAGTAGAGGCGCGCACGTAGCATGTACACGTACGTACATCGGTCAGGGTGCAAGAAAGAAAATATGGCCACGTATGTGTACGTACGGGCGGGGTCTCGAACGCCTACTCGCGCATACGTACGGCGAGGGGTCGTGTACATGGCTGGGTCGGAACGGAGAAACATCGTCGTCGTCGTGTTCATGGGGAGGCAACGAAATGCGTGTTGTTCATGGGGAGGCAATGGAATGCGTCGTGTTCATCACGAGGGCTTGGATGGAACAGGCGATGGAAACGAGGCCTGACGTACCGCAGAACGGTGGAAACGACCTTGTGTTCGACCGGCCACGTTCGAAACGGGATCCTGTTCATCGGGAGGGGTGTGGCGTACCGCAAAACGGAGGAAACGGACCTCCTACGGTCGAAACGGGGGTCCTGTTGATCAGGAGGGGTGTGCCGTACCTCAAAACAGAGGAAATGGACTTGTGTTGGAGCGCTACGGTCAAAACGGGGGTCCTGTTCATCAGGAGGGGTGTGGCGTACCGCAAAACGGGACTCCACGAGATACTGTTCATCTCCACCGTCGACCTCCTCCAGCCTCCACGGGCTCCTATTCATCCAGCCTCCACCGCGCGCTACTCCATCGGCTACTGTTCAACCACCCCTCCATCGTCTACTATTCATCCAGCCCTGCACACCATGGGGTCCTGTTCAACCACCCCTCCACGGGCACCCCTCCACCGTCTACTGTTCATCCATCCCTCCACACCATGGGGTCCTATTCAACCACCCCTCCACCGTCTACTTTTCATCCAGCCCTCCACACCATGGGGTCCTGTTCATCCACCCCTCCAGGGGCACCCCTCCATCGTCTACTGTTCGTCCAACCCTCCACCACACCACAGGGTCCTATTCATCCAGAGGCAATGCCACTGCTCACTGTTCATCCAAACCCCCCGCAGCGCTCACTGTTCATCCCATCGATCGACTTCAGTTAGCATCAGTAGCGAAGGAATCGCTTGATCGGGTTCAGTTAACAGCCATCGATCAATCGCTCGGGTTCAGTAACGCGTAGCCTGCAGTGCAATCGCTCGGGTTTAGTTAGATCCCAATGCCTCGCTCGGGTTCAGTTAGAGCCAACGCCTCGCACACACGCGCATACGTGTACAAGAGAAATGCGCATCGCTCGGCCCCGACCTCCCACCGTAATCGGGAACTCCCCGAAATTTTCCTCCCCTTCGCTTCTACCACGGTTTTTCCGTCATGCACGGCCCAAAGAATGTCATGCAGCTGCGTCTCCGGACTGCCCAGGACGAAAAGCCCATTTTCTGTCATGATTTTTTGTCATAGAAGTAGGAGCCCACCACATCTATGATGATACCAGGTTTTGTCACAATTATCGTCATAGAAGTGTCATATGTATGACAGAATTTTTTTTTTGTTCGGCCCAAAATGTCACAGATGTGTCTTTTTTTGTAGTGTTGTGGATGCCTGCCCATGGCTTGAAGTCATAAAGTGGTCCGTCTGCATCGAGGGTGCGCGCAGGGCTTTTGCCCGGGCGAAGGTGCACTGGGTGAAGCTGGACGCCGTGAAGCTGGTGAAGGAGGGGCCGCCGGAGGGCAAGGAGCATGGCTGCCCCGAAATGTATTACGACAGTGTCCTGAAGGGTTCCCGCCTTGTGGCAGAGGAATGTGCCAGAGATGTAATTTTTGAATGAACATGCTCATGTGATCCTGTAATATGAAACGAGTTCATTTGCGCTATGCAATGCTTTTTGAATTTAAAATATTACCTTCTGTGCGGCCGTTTATAAAATCTGAGAGTTGGCCAGTCGTCGGCTGTACTGAGGTGTTCAGGATAAATCTTAAACACTCTTTATCCAAAAAAATGGTCCTTTAAGGAGGTGTTTAGTGTAGCGAACAAGGCAATCAGACTATACAGCTTTATCGCTCTCACTTAGCCATAGAAGTTGAGGGAGTCCTGGATTAGGGGGTGTTCGGGTAGCCAGACTATACCTTCGGCCGGACTCCTGGACTATGAAGATACAAGATTGAAGACTTCGTCCCGTGTCCGGATGGGACCTTCCTTGGCGTGGAAGGCAAGCTTGGCGATGCGGATATTCAAGATCTCCTACCATTGTAACCGACTCTGTGTAACCCTAACCCTATTCGGTGTCTATATAAACCGGAGGGTTGTAGTCCATAGGCAATCAACTCCATACACAACAATCATACCATAGGCTAGCTTCTAGGGTTTAGCCTCCTTGATCTCGTGGTAGATCTACTGTTGTACTACCCATATCATCAATATTAATCAAGCAGGATGTAGGGTTTTACCTCCATCAAGAGGGCTCGAACCTTGGTAAAACATCGTGTTCCCTGCCTCCTCTTACCATCCGGCCTAGACGCACAGTTCGGGACCCCCTACCCGAGATCCACCGGTTTTGACACCGACATTGGTGCTTTCATTGAGAGTTCCTCTACGTCGTCGCCTCTAGGCCCGATGGCTCCTTTGATCATCAACAACGATGCAGTCCAGGGTGAGACCTTGCTCCCCGGACAGATCTTCGTCTTCGGCGGCTTTGCTCTGCGGGCCAATTCACTCGGCCACCTGGAGCAGATCGAAAGCTACGCCCTGGCCATCAGGTCAGGTTTGGAAGCCTAAACTACACGGCTGACATCCACGGGGACTTGATCTTCAACGGATTCGAGCCACAGCCAAGCGCGCCGCACTGTCTCGATGGGCATGATATAGCTCTGCCGCCGAACAATGCCTTGGAGGCCGCATACGCATCGGTTTCGACCATTGATTCGGAGCCTACTACACCGATCGAGGATCAGCGGTTGGACGCTGCCTCAGGGGATGCGATCTCAGAGGCGATCGAGCCGAACGCTAGCCCCGCACTCTGCACTACCCGTGACTCCGAGGATCCGGACTCCTCCCCGGACTCCGAACCCCCCGCGCCCCTGCCAATCGAATCCGAATGGGCGCCGATAATGGAGTTCACCGCCGCAGACATCTTTCAGCATTTGCCTTTTGGCGACATCCTGAATTCTCTCAGGTCTCTCTCTTTATCAGGAGAGCCCTAGCCGGACTACGGTCAGGGAGGGTGGAATACAGACGATGAGGAAATTCAAAGCCCACCCACCACCCACTTTGTAGCCACTGTCGACGATCTAACCGACATGCTTGACTTCAGCTCCGAAGACATCGACGGTATGGACGACGAGGTAGGAGACGAACAGGAACCAGCACCTGTAGGGCGCTGGAAGGCCACCTCATCATATGACATATATATGGTGGACACTCCAAAAGATGGAGATGGCGATGGAACAGTGGGGGATGATGCCCCCAAGAAACAGCCAAAGCGCCGGCGTTAGCGGCGCTGCTCTAAATCCCGCCAAAACAAAAACGGTGATTCCGGCACGGGAGATAATACTACCCCGGATAGCGCCAAAGAACACCCACCTCACCAAGATTCGGCACAGGAAGATGGAGAAGCCAGCCCTCATGAGAGAGCGGCAGACCGAGAGGTCGAGGATGATAACTATACGCCTCCCTCCGAAGACGAGGCAAGCCTCGATAACGACGAATTCGTCATACCATCAGACCCCATCGAACAAGAGCGTTTTAAATGCAGGCTTTTAGCCATGGCAAGCAGCCTCAAGAAAAAGCAGCAACAACTTAGAGCTGCCTAAGATTTGCTAGCTGACAGATGGACTGAAGTCCTTGTGGCCGAAGAGTATAAACTCGAACGCCCCTCCAAGAGTTACCCGAAGCGCAGGCCGCTACCCCGATCAGAGGAGGAAGCACCTACATCACCAGCGCATGACATGGCAGACCAGCCACCTCGCGGCCGCGACAGAGAGGCCTCTCGGCCCTCCACCCAAGCCATGGCCCGACGCCGCTCAACTAAGGCACGGGAAAATGCGCCCGACCTGCGAGACATACTGGAGGATAAGGCAAGACAAACAAGATCGATCTACGGATCGCGCAGGCGCCCTACGGCATGTGACAATGATCTTCACTCCGGATACAACAAATCCGGCCAGGTCAAACACAACAGACATAGCTCTTCCGAGCTGCGTCGTGATATAGCCCCTTACAGAGGCGCCGCACACCCGCTATGCTTCACGAATGAAGTAATGGATCATAAAATCGCAAAGGGTTTCAAACCCGTTAACATCGAATCATACGATGGCACAACAGATCCGGCGGTATGGATCGAGGATTATCTCCTTCACATCCACATGGAACGCGGCGATGATCTACACGCCATCAAATACCTCCCGCTCAAACTTGAAGGACCGGCCCGACATTGGCTTAAAGCTTGCCAGCAGACTCAATCGGTTCTTGGGAGGACCTGGAAGCCGCATTCCTCGACAACTTCCATGGCACTTACGTGCGACCGCCGGATGCCGACGACTTAAGCCACATAATTCAGCAGCCAGAGGAATCGGCCAGACAATTCTGGACACGGTTCCTAACAAAGAAAAACTAGATAGTCGACTGTCCGGACGCAGAGGCCCTAGCAGCCTTCAAGCATAACATCCGCGACGAGTGGCTTGCCCGGCACCTGGGACAGGAAAAGCCGAAATCCATGGCAGCCCTCACGACACTCATGACCCGCTTTTGCATGGGAGAAGACAGCTGGCTAGCTCGCAGTAACAACTTATCAAAGAACCCTGGTAATTCGGATACCAAGGACAAAAGTGGCAGGACACGTTGGAATAAGCAAAAACGCCGTGTTAATAGCGACAACAATGAAGACACGGCAGACAATGCCGGATTCAAAGGCTATAAATCCGGTCAGCGGAAAAAGCCATTCAAAAAGAATACTCAGGGCCCGTCCAGTTTGGACCGAATACTCGATCGCTTGTGCCAGATACATGGCACCCCCGAAAAGCCAGCCAATCACACTAACAGGGATTGTTGGGTGTTCAAGCAGGCAGGCAAGTTAAGGGCCGAAAACAGAGGCAAGGGGCTGCACAACAACGACAAGGAGCCCAAGCCGCCGAACAACAATGGACAGAAGGGCTTTCCCCCACAAGTGCGGACGGTGAATATGATATACGCAACCCACATTCCCAAGCAGGAGCGAAAGCATGCGCTACGGGAAGTATATGCGATAGAGCCAGTCGCCCCAAAGTTCAACCCATGATCCTCCTGCCCGATCACTTTTAATCGAAGGGACCATCCCACTAGCATCTGTCATGGCGGCTTCGCCGCATTGGTTCTCGACCCAATCATCGACGGATTTCATCTCACAAGAGTCCTCATGGACGGCGGCAGTAGCCTGAACCTGCTTTATCAGGATGCAGTGCGGAAAATGGGCATAGATCCCTCAAGGATTAAGCCCACAAGAACGACCTTTAAAGGTGTTATACCAGGTGTAGAAGCCAACTGTATAGGCTCAGTAACACTTCACGTGGTCTTCGGATCCCCGGACAATTTCCGAAGCGAAGAGTTAATCTTCGATATTGTCCCGTTTCGCAGTGGCTATCACGCCCTGCTCGGACGAACCACATTCACAAAGTTCAATGCAGTGCCGCACTACGCATATCTCAAGCTCAAGATGCCAGGCCCTCGAGGAGTAATTACGGTCAACGGAAACACCGAATGCTCCCTCCGTACGGAGAAGCATACGGTGGCTCTCGTAGTGGAGGTACAAAGTAGCCTTCTCAGGCAATTCTCCAGTCCGGCCATTAAAAAGTCAGACACTGCCAAGCGCGCCCGGAGTAACCCACAGCAAGATCGCCCGACACGCTCTGAGCAAGCGTAGCAATGCGGCCCCAACCCCAGCTGTCGCGACATAGCGAAACCAGTACCTCGTGTAAATAACTACGCCCTTGAAATACCATGGGCACAGGGGAAGGGGCACAATAACGGCACGCCCAAAATACAGCTTAAAACGTACTAGGGGCTGCCGGATTCTTTTTTTAATTTTTTCTTACTTTCAGGAGTCCATACTTCGGACGACCTGTTCGGCAATTCGACTGCCGCACAAATGATGCAAGATCCAGGGAGGCAGACAAGCCATGCCGCATTATGGAACCCCCAGGTGGTCTCTATTACGAGCAGTATACCTGTTTTGTATACAATTCCGCGGCCTGCCCCTGGCTAGGACATGTTAAATAGTCCAATATCTTTACCTTATAATACCACTTGTATCGTTCTGCTCTGAAAACAGCCTTTATATAAACAATGCATAGCTTTTGTCTATTTTCTGCATTACTCTCTTTTATATATGTTCATTAATGACATGTTGCACCCGTACACCGTGGTACGGCAAGTACGCTAGGGGCTTCAGTACCCTCTAATATGGTGTGAGAAGTCCGTACACTTTCACAAGTGCGGCACCCCGAACTTATAGCACTATATGCATCGGCTCCGAATCATGATTTAGGTCAATAGTTGGGTTTGCCTGGCTGCTATGTTTTGGTGCCTTACGTTCCGCTATATCGGCTAAGGTAGCACTAGGAGAACCACTGCGATTGTGCCCCGGTTGAGCTGGGTTAAGCACCTCAGTGGAGAAAGCTAAAACTGACTGTCATGATGATGCGAGAGACCGGTCGCTGTTCGAGAGGTTTTTCGAGTCCCTAAAGACTTATGCCGCTTCGAGCGAGGAGCCGGATTTGTCCGGCCAAGGCATGGATAGCGCCCCGAACTCGGTGTTCCGAACTAGGGGCTTCGCCGAAATTTAAAATTATAAAGTTATATGGCTAAGTGAGAGTGTTCAAGCCTTATAGTCCGATTGCCTGGTTCGTTGTGCTGAGCGCCTCCCTCGAAGGACCCAACTATGGGAAAAAGAGCGCTCAGGTTTATCCCGAATACCCCAGCACTGGTGGCATGGGGGCAGAAGCCGACGACTGGCCATCTCTCAATTTTTGATAAACGGCCGCATAGAAAATAATATTTTAAATTCAACAAGCATTGCTTAAGCGCCTATGAACAAGTTTTCAGCGCACAGGATAAAAACGAGCGAGTTTATTAAAAAAATACATCCTTGGTACATTCATCCGCCACAAGGCGGGCACCCACAAGAACATCCTTGTAATAGTTCTCGGGCTTGCGATGCTGCTTCCCCAGCGGCGGCCCGTCCTTCACAAGCTTCTCACCGTCCAGCTTACCCCAGTGCACCTTTGCACGGGCAAGGGCCCGATGGGCACCTTCGATGCAGACGGAGCGCTTGATGATCTCGAGCCTTGGACAGGCCTCCACCAGCCGCCGCACCAGCCTGAAGTAGCTCCCAGGCAGGGCCTCTCCAGGCTACAGCCGAACTATGAAGACCTTCATAGCCTGTTCGGCCACCTTATGGAGCTCGACCAGCTGTTTCAGCTGGTCGCTCAAGGGCACAGGGTGTCCGGCCTCAGCATACTAAGACCAGAACACCTTCTCCGTCGAGCTGCCCTCTTCAGCTCGGTAGAATGCGGCGGCGTCGGATACGCTGCGGGGAACATCTGTGAATGCCCCTGGAGAACTCCGGATTCAGGTAAGTAACAAGTAGTTTACTTTTATATTTCTACTTTGCATAAAGAATGCCTTACCCGCTGCTATCTTCTTCATCTCCTCCAACTCTTGGAGGGCCTTTTGGGCTTCGGCCTTGGCAGACTTGGCAGTCTCAAGGGCCGCCGCGAGCTCGGATGCTTGGGTCTTTAACTCAAGCTCCAAACCCTCATGTTTTTTCATGAGAGCCTGAAGCTCTTGCTGCACCTCGCCGACCTGAGCCCCATGTTTCTCTCGCTCGGTGCGCTCCGCGGCCGTTTTCTTTTCGGCCTCGGACAACGCCTGCTTGAGGGTCGCCACCTCAGTCGTGGCCCCTATAATAAGCAGTGCAATCCTGTTATTTTTTGCAATCACACCTCTCTATAGGCATTTTTTCTATAAGGTATTTCCTACCTTCTTTTTCCTCGAGCTGCCGCTTGGCAAGGCCGAGCTCTTGCTCGGTCCGCTTGAGGTCCTGTTTCAGGACACCCACCTCCGCAGTCAGTGCGGCGGTGGATAGCAGCGAAGCCTGCATACGCATATTGACTCTTTTTTGTTAGACTCCTGTGATATTTAGTAGATCCTCTATTCGGCTTTTCTTTCCGAACGCCAAACAGAGCATCAGGGGCTACTGTCTATGCGGTAATATTTTTACATATTTTTACTTACCTCGAAGCCTGTTAGAAGGCTAGCGCAAGCTTCAGTCAGTCCGCTCTTGACAGACTGAACCTTCTGGATCACCGTACTCATAATAGTACGGTGCCCCTCGTCGAGCACCTCCAGCAGATTGTCCGGCACCTCCGGTTGGACGGAGGCCGCTGGCTCAGAAGGCTTGCTCCTCTTGGAAGGAGTTCGCCTACCGCGGTCCGGAACTGTGGAAGATTTCGGCGCGGTGTCCGGCACAAAGCCGGACTTGGAGCCCTGGGGGGCCTTATCCCCTTCACTCCTGGAGTCCAGGAGGTTGCCTTGCGGCTCCTCCGGGACCACCTCCTCCTGCCCCGGAGCTTGTCGCGACGCCACTTCCACGTCGTCTGCAGTGCGGGGGGAGACAGCGGGCGGAACTGAGTTCACGTCCGATGAGTCCAGGGAGCCGCACGATGATTCCTTGAATTCGGCCCGGGGCGGACTGCATAATTACATTCGACATTAGGGAAAGTTGTGCAACAAAGGAACATCATGAGTTATTCTGATATCCAAACTTACGATTTCACCGGACGCTTGGCCCTGTTTGGCCACTCCTCTTTGCCCTCTTCGGCGTTGGAGGCGTAGTCCGGCGGAGGGGTCTTCCTTTTCCTAGACCCCTCAGCCTCCCCGTTGGGGCGGCCTTCCTCTTCTCTCCTCCCTCCGCTGGGGGGGGGAGAGTTTTCTTCTTCATCCTCCTCGTTTTCACGGGAAGAGGGCGTCTCAGACTCGTTGAACGACGAGTCCGACACCACAACGTTACGGGCACTCTTTCGAGTCCCCGTGGTCTTCTTCTTCTTGGCCTTCTTTTCCGGCACCACATAAGGCGCCGGAGCCAGCAGCTTCAATAGTAGAGCTGGGGCTGGGTCTTCGGGCAGCGGAGCCGGACAGTTAATCGGTCCGGATATCGCCCGCCAAGCCTGTCAAAGGTAAGGGAGTTTAGATCCCGCATAGAGTTAAACTATGAAAAAAGCTGAACACCCTGTAAAAGGTGAAAATAGCTTACCTCTCTAGCGTGACGCTGCGAGCTGTATCTGCGGTCCTCGGAAGCGGATGCGGGAGCCTCGACACCTTTGATTAGCGCCTTCCAGACGTCTTCATACGTCGTGCCAAAGAGCCTGTTAAGGGTTCGGTGCTGTGCCGGGTCGAACTCCCACAGAGTAAAGTCCTGTTGTTGACATGGGAGGATTCGGCGAACGAGCATGACCTGGACTACATTTACAAGCCTGATTGGCTTGTTTACTAGGGACTGGATGCATGTCTTCAGCCCGGTCACCTCTTCCTCGTTACCCCATGATAGGCCCGTCTCTTTCCAGGACATGAGCCGCATGGGGGGTCCGGATCGGAACTTGGGGGCTGCGATCCATTTTGGATCATGTGGCTCGGTGATGTAAAACCACCCAGCTTGCCACCCCTTTAGGGTCTCTATGATGGAGCCCTCGAACCACAGGACATTGGCAATCTTGCCCGCCATGGCGCCTCCGCACTCCGCCTGGCTGCCACGCACCACCTTGGGCTTGATGTTGAAGGTCTTGAGCCAGAGGCCGAAATGGGGGCGGACGCGGAGGAAAGCCTCGCACACGACGATAAACACCAAGATGTTGAGGATGAAGTTCGGGGCCAGATCGTGGAAATCCAGGCCGTAGTAGAACATGAGCCCCCGGACGAATGGGTGAAGTGGAAAACCCAGTCCGCGGAGGAAGTGGGGAAGGAATACTACCCTCTCGTGGGGCCTTGGGGTGGGGAGGAGCCGCCCCTTCTCGGGAATCCGGTGCGCGATGTCTTTGGACAAGTATCCGGCCTTCCTAAGCTTTTTGACGTTGCCCTCCGTGACGGAGGAGACCTTCCACTTGCCTCCCGCTCCGGACATCGCTGGAGAAGGTCGAGGTGGGAAGTGCGGGCTTGGGCGCTGGAGCTCGAGTGCGCAGGAGATGGGTAGGCAAAGGAGGAAGAAGGCATATGTAAAAAGGGTGGATCCTTGTCCCCTTATATGGGCGGATGCGGTTGTGCGTCCCCACCTGCCTAGTAAAACTCGCTTGCCTCCCAAGCGCCATGATAAATGGCGCGGTTGGGTTACCCACGTCCGTATTGACGAGAATCCCGTAAAGGGGGTACACGATCTCTGCTTTGACAAGACGTGCCAAGGAAACCGCCTCACAAAACATGGTGAGGTGGAAAAGTAAAAATGATTCGAGTAAAGGACTTGGCCGTAGTGTGATGACGCACTGCAGAATACGTCGGCAGATTTGATTTGTGTCAATATTATTCTCTCTATGGCAATATGTGGAAACTTATTTTGCAGAACCGGACACTACTCTTGGTGTTTACAATCTTCTATGAAGGACTTGGAGGAGGAACCCGCCTTGCAATGTCGAAGACAATTTGCGCCCCAGACTCATCGTCATTGAAGCCTGGTTCAGGGGCTATTGAGGGAGTCCTAGATTAGGGGGTGTTCGGGTAGCTGGACTATACCTTCGGCCGGACTCCTGGACTATGAAGATACAAGATTGAAGACTTCGTCCCGTGTTCGGATGGGACCTTCCTTGGCGTGGAAGGAAAGCTTGGCGATGTGGATATTCAAGATCTCCTACCATTGTAACCGACTCTGTGTAACCCTAACCCTATCCGGTGTCTATATAAACCAGAGGGTTGTAGTCCATAGGCAATCAACTCCATACACAACAATCATACCATAGGCTAGCTTCTAGGGTTTAGCCTCCTTGATCTCGTGGTAGACTACTCTTGTACTACCCATATCATCAATATTAATCAAGCAGGACGTAGGGTTTTACCTCCATCAAGAGGGCCCGAACCTGGGTAAAACATCATGTTCCCTGCCTCCTGTTACCATCCGGCCTAGACACACAGTTTGAGACCCCCTACCCAAGATCCGCCGGTTTTGGCACCGATAGAAGTCTACAATTTTAAATTTTGGCGAAGCCCCTAGTATTCGGAAGGCCGAACCTGCGACGCTATATACGCCTAAATCGGACAAGGCCGATTCCTCGCCCGAAGCGGAAAAAATCTTTAAGGATTTGATACCTCTCGAACAGCGACCAGCTCTCGCCGCATCATGACAGGCAGTTTTCGGCTTTCTCTACTGAGGAGCTCGTCCGGAAAAACCGGGACACAATCGCAGTAGTTCTCCCAATGCTACCTTAGCCGATATAGCAGAATGTAAGGTACCAAAACATGGGAGCCGGGCAAACCCAACTATTGACCCAAGAAATGATTCGGAGCTGATGCATATAATGCTATAAGTTCGGGGTGCCGCACTGTCGAAAGTGTTTGGACTTTTCTTGCCGTGTTATGGGTACACTGAAGCCCCTGGCACACTGGACGTACCAGAATGTACAGGTGCAATTTGTCATAAATAAACAGACCGGGAAAAAACATGAAGAAATGCAATAATAAGCTAACACTATACAATGTTATTTAAATGATACGTCAAAGCGTATGTATACAAGTAGTGCAATAAGCAAAAATAGGACTATTTGACATGTCCTATCCAAGGGCAAGCTGCCTGTGGGTATGTAAAACAGGTATGGCGATCGTTATCAGAGACCACCTGGGTATTCCCTTGTACGTCAAAGCTTCTTGCTTCCTTGGTGTTTCCTTCCCGTGGTGGGTCCGATAATCATGCTATCTGAGAGGGCCTTCAGAGAATAGGGTCCTAAAAGGGAGAAAATGGTGAAGATATACGGTTCCAAAGGCGGTTGAGCCGCATTGTGGGCCGTGCCATAGTCGTGCCTCCGCCTATGCCCATGGTATTTTGAGTACGTAATTATGTACGCACGGTGAAAATTTCACCGCTTGACTGGGACTAGGACGGAGGTCGAATAGCTAGGCGAGCTCTGAACGTGTCGGACGGTCCTGTTGCAGGGTACTCTGGACTCACTTGAAGGTGTCCGGGGGCTTTATCGCCGAATTGGCGGTTTGCCTCAGAAGGCTACTTTGTACTTCTGCTGCGAGGGCCGTAGTGTGCTCCTCTGTATGGTGCGAGCGTTCTGTGTTTCCATTAACTGTAATAACCCCGCGAGGTCCTGGCATTTTGAGCTTGAGGTATGCCTAATGCGGTACCGCATTGAATCTGGCGAATGCGGTTCGTCCGAGCAGTGCGTGGTAGCCACTGCGGAAGGGGACGATATCGAAGATCAATTCCTCGCTTCGAAAGTTGTCCGGAGATCTAAAGACCACTTCCAGTGTGATTGATCCCATGCAACAGGCCTCTACCCCTGGTATGACACCTTTAAAGGTGGTTTTTGTGGGTTTGATCCTTGAGGGGTCGATACCCATTTTGCACACTGTATCCTGATAGAGCAGGTTCAGGCTGCTGCCACCGTCCATAAGGACTCGAGTGAGGTGAAATCCATCAATGATGGGGTCAAGGACCAATGCGGCAGAACCGTCATGACGGATACTGGTAGGGTGGTCCCTGCGATCGAAAGTGATCGGACAAGACGACCATGGGTTGAACTTTGGGGCGACTGGCTCCATCGCATAGACGTCCCTTAGTGCACGCTTCCGTTCCCGCTTGGGAATATTGGGTGCATATATCATGTTCACCGTTTTCACTTGGGGAGGAAATTTCTTCGGTCCTCCTGTGTTCGGCGGCCGGGGCTCCTCCTCGTCGTCGCTATGTAGCCCCTTTTCCTTGTTTTCGGCATTCAACTTGCCGGCCTGTTTGAACACCCAGAATTCTCTGTTGGTGTGGTTGGCTGGTTTATCAGGGGTGCCGTGAATTTGACACGAGCGATCGAGTATGCGGTCCAAACTGGACGGGCCCAGATTGCTTCTTTTGAACGGCTTTTTTCGCAGACCGGATTTAGAGCCACTGAATCCGGCTTTGACTGCCGTGTCTTCGGCATTGTCGCCGTTGTTGCGGCGCTTGTGTCTGTTGCAACGTGGCTTGCCGTTGCTATCTTTGGCATGTGAATTGCCAGGATTTCTTGATGTGTTGTTGCTGCAAACCAGCCAGCTGTCCTCACCCACACAAAAGCGGGTCATGAGTGTCGTGAGGGCTGCCTGGACTTCGACTTCTCTTGGCCGAGGTGTCGGGCGAGCCACTCATCGCGAATGTTATGCTTAAATGCCACTAAGGCCTCAGCATCCGGACAATCAACAATTTGGTTCTTTTTAGTTAGGAACAGAGTCCAGAATTTCCTGGCTGATTCCCCGTGCTGTTGGGTTATGTGACTCAAGTCATCAACATCCGGTGGTCACACATAAGTGCCCTGGAAGTTGTCAAGGAATGCGTCTTCCAAGTTCTCCCAACTTCCAATGGAGTTTGCCGGCAGGCTATTCAGCCAATGCTGAGCCGACCCTTTGAGTTTTAGTGGGAGGTACTTGATGGCATGTAGATCGTCACCGCGGGCCATGTGGATGTGGAGGAGGAAATCTTTAATCCATACCGCGTGGTCTGTTGTACTATCATATGATTCAATGTTCACGGGTTTAAACCCTTCTAGGAATTCGTGATCCATTACTTCGTCGGTGAAGCATAGGGGGTGTGCGGCGCCTTTGTGCCGGGCTATGTCACGACGCAGTTCATATGAGTCTTGTCTGCTGTATTCGGCCCGGTCGGATTTGCTTTTAGTATATCCGGCGTGACGGTCGTCATCACGCGTTGGGGCGCGCCACCGTGATCCGAAGATCGATCTTGTATGTCCTGCTTTGTTTTCCAATACGTCTCACTGGTCCTGCGTGTAGCCCCGGGCCTTGGTGTTTTTGTTTGACTGGCGACAGGGTGCAGGCTGGACGTCGGGCTAATATGCCGCTTTGTCTCGGCCACGAGGTGGCCGGTCAGCCACATCATACGCTGGTAGTGTAGGCTTTAATGCTTCCTCCTCGAGTTGGGGTATCAACCTGCGCTTTGGGTAACTTTTGGATGGGCGCTCGAGTTCGTATTCCTCGGCTGCCAGGACCTTGGTCCATCTATCCGCTAGCAGATCTTGATCAGCTTGAAGCTGTTGCTGCTTTTTCTTCAGGATTTTTGCTGTGGCTATAAGCCGGCGCCTGAAGCGCTCCTGCTCGACGGGATCCTCAGGCACGATAAATTCTTCATCACCGAGGCTCACCTCTTCTTCTTAGAGGGGCATGTAATTGTCATCCTCTGATTCTCCGTCTGCCGCCTGTTCTTTATGGCTAGCTTGCCCATCATCCCGCTTGAAGCCTGGCTGGAGGGGATTGTCTTCGTCTTCGGCACTATCTGCAGCGTTATTGTCTCTTGTGCCGGTATCGCTGCTTTTGCTATGGCGGGGCTTAGAGCGGCGCTGATGACGCCGGTGCTTAGATTGCTTCTCGAGGGTATTATCCTCTGTTGCCTTATTGCCATCACTTTCTTTGGGGTGTCCACCATATATATATATCATATGATGAGGTGGCTGTCCAGCGCCCTGTGGGCGGTGGTTCCTATTCTTCTCCTGCATCGTCGTCCGTATCGTCGATGTCTTCAGAGCCGAAATCAATCATGTTGGTTAAGTCATCGATAGTGGCTATTAAGTGGGTGGTGGGTGGGGAATGAATTTCTTTGTCGGCCGCTTCCCACTCAAGTCGGACATAGTTTGGCCAAGGGTCTCCTGACAAGGAGAGAGACCTCAATGAATCTAGCACATCGCCCAAGGGCGAGTGCTGAAAAATACCCATGGAGGTAAAATCCATGATCGGTGCCCAATCAGATTGGATAGGCACGGACGTAGGCGGTTCGGAGCCTGTGGCCGGGGACGAATCCAAGGGCCCGGTAACACATGTCTCATAGGAGTTGAAGTCAGTATTCAGCTCTATCACCGCTGAGTGTGCGACCTCTGTGGCGGGGTCCATCCACCCGTCCTCGGACGACATGATCTGCTCCGGATTGAGGTCCGTAGTAGCCACAGGTGTGATCTCCCGAACACCGTCCGATGGCAGAGCTAAGTCATGCTCATCGCGACTGTGCAGCGCACCTGACATGGGCTCGAATCCGTCGAAGATCAAGTCTCCGCGGATGTTGGCAGTATAGTTCAAGCTTCCAAACTTGACCTGATGGACAGGGGCGTAGCTCTCGATCTGCTCCAGATGGCCAAGCAAGCTGGCCCACAGTACGAAGCCGCCGAATACGAAGATCTGTCCGGGGAGAAAAACCTCACCCTGGATCGCATCGTTGCCGATGATCGAAGGATCCATCAAGCCTTTACGTGACGGCATAGTGGAACTCTCAATGAAAGCACCAATGTCGGTGTCAAAATCGGCGGATCTCGGGTAGGGGGTCCCGAACTGTGCGTCTAAGGCTGATGGTAACAGGAGGCGGGGGACACAATGTTCACCCAGGTTCGGGCCCTCTCGATGGAGGTAATACCCTACTTCCTGCTTGATTTATCTTGATGATATGAGTATTACAAGAGTTGATCTAGCACGAGGTCGTAGAGGCTAAACCCTAGAAGCCAGCCTATGATTATGATTATTCTTGTCCTACGGACTAAACCCTCCAGTTTATATAGACACCAGAGGGGGCTAGGGTTACACAGAGTCGGTTACAGAGAAGGAGATCTAGATATTCGAATTACCAAGCTTGCCTTCCACGCAAAGGAGAGTCCCACCCAGACACGGGACGAAGCCTTCAATCTTGTATCTTCATAGTCCAATAGTCCGGCCAAAGTATATAGTCCGGCTGTCCGAGGACCCCCTAATCTAGGACTCCCTCACTCGCGATACATCAAGACCGTATCACCTCAAGTACATGAGAGAGTGATCAAACACATAGCTACTGGTACATACCCTCAGCCCCGAGGGTGAACTACTCCCTCCTCGTCATGGAGAGCGCCGGGATGATGAAGATGGCCAGCGGAGAGGGATTCCCCTCTCCGACAGGGTGCCAGAATGGGTCTAGATTGGTTTTCGGTGGCTACGGAGGCTTCTGGTGGCGGAACTCCCAATCTATTCTGCTCCCCGATGGTTTTAGCGTATATTGGTATATATAGGAGGAAGAAATATGTTAGGGGAGCCACGAGGGGGCCATTAGGGTGGAGGGCGTGCCCAGGGGGGGTGGGCGCGCCCCCTACCTCGTTCCTTCCTCGTTGCTTCCCTTACGTACAGCCCAAGTCTTCTGGATTGCTTCCGTTCCAAAAATTAACTCTCCCGAAGGTTTCATTCCGTTTGGACTCCGTTCGATATTCCTTTTCTGTGAAACACTGAAACAAGGGAAAAACAGAAACTGGCACTGGGCTCTGGGTTAATAGGTTTGTCCCAAAAATCATATAAAATAGCATATAAATGCATATAAAACATCCAAAGTTGATAATACAATAGCATGGAACAATAAAAAATTATAGATACGTTGGAGACGTATCAGACACACATGTGATTTTTCAAACAACTTTGGTGCACTGGAGCATGTGCTTGTAGTTCAAATTTGAATTATGCACATTAAAGGCGCAGAAACTCAATTAATGTATAAAAAGTCCAAACGAACCCGGAATAATTCCAAAATTTAGCACGGTACTTCTATTTGGTCTAATCTGCCAGTGTAAAAAAATTAAGGCGGGAGAAGGCAGTGCACTCATGTTGTTTCGCACACGGAGGTGACATGTTCCCTCTCGGAACCTCGAGCCTTCTTGAGGGAAGCTCCGGTTTCTAAGAAGCTTACGCCAAAGCTTGTCCCAATTCAGCCAAAAAAATTACCGCAGCATGTTGGTGCCATGTCATGACACCATCCCAAGTTTCATGATTTCCAGGCGTGTTTTGGATTTACAGGAATTAAAAAACCAAGTTTCTCAATCTTTCCGGCCGAGCCACGACGCCTAGATGTTTGAATTTCACTCCCATCTCTTGCATGGGACCTAGAAATTCACCCAAGGACACACATGTGATTTTTCAAACAACTTTGGCGCACTGGAGCATGTGCTTGTAGTTAAAATTTAAATTATGCACATTAAATGCCAAGAAACTCAATTAATGTATAAAAAGGCCAAAAGAACCTGAAATAAATCTAAAATTTAGCACGGTACTTCTATTTGGTGTAATCTGCCTGTCTAAAAAAATTAAGGCGGGAGAAGGCAGTGTACGCATGTTGTATCGCACACGGAGGTGACACGTTCCCTCTCGGAAACACGAGCCTTCTTGAGGGAAGCTCCGGTTTGCAAGAAGCTTACACCAAAGCTTGTCCCAATTCGGCCAAAAAAATACCGCAGCATGTTGGTGCCATGGCATGACACCATGCCAAGTTTCATGATTCTCAGGCGTGTTTTGGATTTACAGGAATTAAAAAGACCAAGTTTCTCAATCTTTTCAGCTAATCCATGATACGTCTCCAACGTATCTATAATTTTTGATTGTTCCATGCAATTATATTACCTGCTTTAGATGTTTAATGGGATTTAATATGCTCTTTTATATTATTTTTGGGACTAACCTATTAACCAGAGGCCCAGTGCCAGTTTCTATTTTTTGCCTATTTCAGTGTTTCGCAGAAAAGGAATACCAAACGGAATCCAAACGGAATTAAACCTTCACAATGAACTTTCTTGGACCGAAAGCGAACCAGGAGACTTGGAAACGAAGTCTGGAACTCTGTGAGGCGGCCACGAGATAAGAGAGCGCGCCCCCACCCTCGTGGGCCCCATGGAGCTCCACCAACGTACTTCTTTCGCCTATATATACTCTTATACCCTAGAAACATCAAGGGGAGCCACAAAACCACTTCTCCACCGCCGCAACCTTCTGTACTCGTGAGATCCCATCTTGGGGCCTTTTCCGGCGATCTGCCAAAGGGCGAATCGATCACGGAGGGCTTCTACATCAACACCATAGCCTCTTCGATGAAGCATGAGTAGTTTACCAGGGACCTTCGGGTCCATAATTATAGCTAGATGGCTTCTTTTCCCTCTTTGATATTCAATACAAAGTTCTCCTTGATGTTCTTGGAGATCTATTCGATGTAATACTCTTTTTGCGGTGTGTTTGCCGAGATGCGATGAATTGTGGGTTTATGAACTTGATTATCTATGAATATTATTTGGTTCTTCTCTGAATTCTTATATCCATGATTTGATATCTGTGCAAGTCTCTTCGAATTATCGGTTTAGTTTGGCCTACTAGATTGATCTTTCTTGCAGTAGGAGAAGTGCTTAGCTTTGGGTTCAATCTTGCGGTGTCCTTTCCCAGTGATAGTAGGGGCAACAAGGCACGTATTGTATTGTATTGTTTCCATCGAGGATAAAAAGATGGGGTTTATGTAATATTGCTTGAGTTTATCCCTCTACATCATGTCATCTTGCTTAATCATTACTCTGTTCTTATGAACTTAACACTCTAGATGCACGCTGATAACCCTCAAGTATAGGGGATCGCAACAGTTTTCGAGGGTAGAGTATTCAACCCAAATTTATTGATTCGACACAAGGGGAGCCAAAGAATATTCGCAAGTATTAGCAGCTGAGTTGTCAATTCAACCACACTTGGAAACTTAGTATCTGCAGCAAAGTATTTAGTAGCAAAGTTATATGATAGTAGTGGTAATGATAGCAAAAGGTAATGGTAGCAAAAGTAATGTTTTTGGTATTTTGTACTGATGATAGAAATAGCAACGGAAAAGTAAATAAGCGAAGAACAATATATGGAAAGCTCGTAGGCAATGGATCGGTGATGGAGAATTATGCAGGATGCGGTTCATCATGTAACAATCCTAACCTAGGGTGACACAGAACTAGCTCCAGTTCATCAATGTAATGTAGGCATGTATTCCGAATATAGTCATACGTGCTTATGGAAAAGAACTTGCATGACATCTTTTGTCCTACCCTCCCATGGCAGCGGGGTCCTAATGGAAACTAAGGGATATTAAGGCCTTATTTTAATAGAGTACCGAAACAAAGCATTAACACATAGTGAATACATGAACTCCTCAAACTACGGTCATCACGTAACAATTGAGGGAGTCCTGGATTAGGGGGTCTCCGGACAGCCGGACTATATCCTTTGGCCGGACTATTGGACTATGAAGATACAAGATTCAAGACTTCGTCCCATGTCCGGATGGGACTCTCCTTGGCGTGGAAGGCAAGCTAGGCAATACGGATATGTAGATCTCCTCCCTTGTAACCGACTCTGTGTAACCCTAGCACCCTCCGGTGTCCATATAAACCGGAGGGTTTAGTCTGTAGGACAAGATACAATCATACCATAGGCTAGCTTCTAGGGTTTAGCCTCTACGATCTCGTGGTAGATCAACTCTTGTAATACTCATATAATCAAGAACAATCAAGCAGGACGTATGGTATTACCTCCATCAAGAGGGCCTGAACCTGGGTAAACATCGTGTCCCCTGCCTCCTGTTACCATCCGCCTTAGACGCACAGTTCGCGACCCCCTACCCGAGATCCACCGGTTTTGACACCGACATTGGTGCTTTCATTGAGAGTTCCACTGTGTCGTCACCATAAGGCTTGATGGATCCTTCGATCATCGCTAGCAATGCAGTCCAGGGTGAGGTTTTCCTCGCCGGATAGATCTTTGTATTCGGCGGCTTCGCACTACGAGCCAATTCTCTTGGCCATCTGGAGCAGATCGAGAGCTACGCCCCTGGCCATCAGGTCAGATTTGGAAACTTAAACTGCACTGCCGACGTCTGCGGAGACTTGATCTTCGACGGATTCAAGCCCGTGTCAGGTGCGCCACGCAGTCACGACGAGCACGATGTAACTCTACCGTCGGGCAGTGTTCGGGAGATTGCATCTGCAACTACTCCAACCGTTGATCCGGAGCAAATCGCGCCATCCAAGAGCGGAGGGATAGACCCCGCCATGGAGACCGCACTCTCAGTGGCGATGGAGCCGGATACTGACTTCACCCCTTATGAGAGCCGTGTCGCCGAACCACTAGATTCACCTCCGGCCACGGACTTTGAGCCGCTTACATCCGTGCCCGTCGAATCCGATTGGGTGCCGATCATGGAGTTCACCTCTGCGGATATCTTTCAGCACTCGTCGTTCGGCGATGTGCTAAATTCATTGAGGTCCCTCTCCCTGTCAGGAGAACCTTGGCCGAACTATGTCCGACTAGAATGGGATGCGGACGACGAAGAAATTCGCTGCCCACCCACCACCCACTTAGTAGCCACTGTCGACGATTTAACCGACATGCTCGACTTCGACTCCGAAGACATCGACGGTATGGACGACGATGCAGGAGACGAGCAGGAACCACCGCCCACAGGGCGCTGGACCGCTACCTCATCATACGACATATATATGGTGGACACCCCTAAAGAAGGCAATGGCGACGAGACAGTGGAGGATGACCCCTCCAGGAAGCAACCCAAGCACTGACGTCAGCGGCGTCGCTCTAAGTCCCGCCACAGCAAAAGTAGTGATACCGACACATGAGATAATAACACTCCGGATAGTGCCAAAGACAACCACAATCCCCTCCAGCACGATGTAGAGCCGGAGGATGAACAAGCCAGCCCTCCAGAGTAGGTAGCAGATGGAGAACTAGAGGAGGACAATTACCTGCCTCTCTCCGAAGAATTTATCGTGCCTGAGGACCCCGTCGAACAGGAGTGCTTCAAGCGCTGGCTTATGGCCACAGCGAATAGTCTGAAGAAAAAGCAACAACAGCTTCAAGCTGATCAAGACTTGCTAGCAGACAGATGGACCGAAGTCCTTGCGGCCGAGGAATATGAACTCGAGCGCCCCTCCAAGAGTTACCCAAAATGAAGGTTGCTACCTCACCTCAAGGAGGAAGCATTGAAACCCCGTGCACCAGTGTACGATGCGGCTGACCGGCCACTACGTGCCAAGCCAAAGAGGCGTTTCAGCCTGAAGTTCAGCCTGCACCCTGCCGCCACTCAATCCAAAATACCAAGGCTCGGGGCAACACATGGGACCTGCAAGACATATTGGGCAGTAAGGAAAAACTTGCAAGGTCAATATACGGGTCACGAGCATGCGTGCCAACATGGGACGATGATCGTCGTGATGAATACGCCAAAAGCAAATCCGGCTGGGCCGAATGCAAGAGACAAGACTCATATGAACTGCGTCGGGATATAGCCCGGCACAGAGGCGCTGCACACCCCCTATGCTTAACTAATGAAGTTATGGATCACGAATTCTCGGAGGGTTTCAAACCCGAATATATCGAATCATATGATGGTACCACAGATCCCGCCGTATGGATTGAGGATTTCCTCCTTCACATCCACATGGCTCGCGGTGATGATCTACATGCCATCAAGTACCTCCCACTAAAACTCAAAGGACCAGCTTGGCATTGGCTGAATTGCTTGCCAGTAGACTCCGTCGGCAGTTGGGAGGATCTGGAAGACGCATTCTTGACAACTTCCAAGGCACTTATGTGCGACCACCGGATGCTGATGACTTGAGTCATATAACTCAGCAGCCAGGGGAATCGGCCAGACAATTCTGGACTCGGTTCCTTACTAAGGAAAACCAAATTGTCGACTGTCCGGACACAGAGGCCCTCGCGGCATTCAAGCAGAACATCCGTGACGACTGGCTTGCCTGCCACCTTGGCCAGGAGAAGCCGAAGTCTATGGCAGCCCCCATGACACTCATGACCCGCTTTTGCGCGGGCGAGGATAGCTGGCTGGCCCGCAGCAATAACACATCGAGGAATCCGGGCACTTCGGATACCAAAGATGCCAACGGCAGACAACGTCGTAACACACCAAAGCGCTGCAATAACGGTGATAACACCAAGGATACGACAGTCAATGTTGGATTCAGAGGCTCTAGATCCGTTCAGCGACAAAAGCCATTTAAAAGAAGTACTCCGACTCTGTCTAGTGTGGACCGCATACTGGATCGCTCGTGTCAAATACACGGCACACCCGACAAGCTAGCCAATCACACCAACAGAGAATGCTGGGTGTTCAAGTAGGCCGGCAAGTTAAATGCCAAAAACAAGGACAAGGGGCTGCATAGTGATGACGAGGAGGAGCCCCGGCCGCCGAACACGGGAGGACAGAAGGGGTTCTCCCCACAAGTGAAGATGGTGAACATGATATACGCAACCCACATTCCCATGAGGGAGCGGAAGCATGCACTAAGGGACGTCTATGCGATGGAGCCCGTCGCCCCAAAGTTCAACCCATGGTCTGCTTGCCCGATCACCTTTGATCGCAGGGATCACCCCACTAGTATCCGTCATGGCGGATCCGCCGCACTGGTCCTAGACCCCATCATCACAGATTTCATCTCACTCGAGTCCTTATGGACGGCGGCAGCAGCGTGAACTTTCTCTATCAGGATACAATGCCAAAAATGGGTATCGATCCCATGAGGATCAAACCCACCAAAACCACCTTTAAGAGCGTCATCCTAGGTGTAGAGGCCCATTGCACGGGCTCAATCACATTGGAAGTAGTCTTCAGATCACCGGACAACTTCTGAAGCGAGGAGTTAATCTTCGACATCATCCCGTTTCGTAGTGGCTATCATGCACTGCTCAGACGAACTACATTTGCAAAATTCAATGCAGTACTGCATTACGCATACCTAAAGCTCAAGATGCCAGGACCTCGGGGGGTCATAACAGTGAATGGAAACACAAAACGCTCGCTCCGCACGGAAGAGCACACTGCGGCCCTCGCAGCAGAAGCACAAAGCAATCTTTCAAGGAAAACCACTAATTCGGCGATACAGGCCCCGAACACCTTGAAGCGTGTCCGGAGTAAACTGCAACAGGATCGCCTGGCACGTTCAGAGCTCGCCTAGCAATTCGGCCCCGTCCCAGTCCCAGTCAAGTGACGAAATCCGTGCCGTGCGTACATAATTACGCATTGTAAATACCATGGACATAGGCGGCGGCACGATCAGGGCACGTCCCACAATGCAGCTTAACCGCCCTATGGGCTGTATATCTTTATCATTTCTTTTCTCTTTCAAGGCCTAACTCTCTGGAAGCCCTTTCCGGCAGTATGATTGCCGGACACATTATGGGAAGGAACAACCAAGGCGGCCAGAAGCTAATATGTACATGGGAACCCCCAGGTGGTCTCTAATAATAATATCCGCTCTCTACTATCCATACGCAGCTTGCCCTTGGATAGGACATTTCGAATAGTCCTACTTTCTGCTTATTGCACTACATGTACCTGTACGCTTCAACATATTATTTAAATAACAATGCATAGCATTAGTCTATTATTGCATTATTCATTATTTTTTTCCTTTATGTCCCTTTACAACAATCCGCACCCGTAAATTCAGGTACGGTCAGTACGCTAGGGGCTTTCGTTTACCCCATAATACGGCGCGAGAAGTTCGAACACTTTCGACAGTGCAGCACCCCAAACTTATAGCATTATATGCATCAGCTCCGAATCATGTCTTAGGTCAATAGTTGGGTTTGCCCGGCTCCCATGCTTTGGTACCTTACGTTCCGCTATATCGGCTAAGGTAGCGGTGGGAGAACTACTGCGATTGTGTCCCGGTTCTTCCGGACGAGCACCTCAGTAGGGAAAGCTGAAAATTGACTGTCGTGATAAGGCGGGAGACTGGTCGCTGTTCGAGAGGTCCCAAGTCCTTAAAAACTTTTTCCGCTTCGGGAGAGGAGTCGGCCTTGTCCGGCTTAGGCGTGTATAGCTCCCCAAATTCGGCCTTCCGAGTACCAGGGGTGCTACCTCTTGAGCACTGCGTTGGTTTTCCCCGAAGAGGAAGGGACGATGCAGCAAAGTAGCGTAAGTATTTCCCTCAGTTTTTGAGAACCAAGGTTTTAGAGAAGATTCAAATATTGTTCATAGATAAACTTGATCGTAAACCCACAATTCATCGGTCTCAACAAACACACCGCAAAAACAAGATTACATCAAATAGATCTCCACAAGAGAGGGGGAGAACTTTGTATTGAGATCCAAAAAGAGAGAACAAGCCATCTAGCTAATAACTATGGGCCCGTAGGTCTGAGGTAAACTACTCACACTTCATCAGAGAGGCTATGGTGTTGATGTAGAAGCCCTCCATGATCGATGCCCCCTCCGGCGGAGCTTCGGAACAGGCCCCAAGATGGGATCTCATGGATACAGAAAGTTACGGCGGTGGAATTAGGGTTTTGGCTCCGTATCTGATCGTTTGGGAGGAAGGAGTACGTCGGTGGAGCAACAGGGGGCCCACGAGGGTGGAGGGCGCGCCTGGTAGGGGTGGGCGCGCCCCCCCTACCTCGTGGCCTCCTGTTTCCTTTCTTGACGTAGGGTCCAAGTCTCCCGGGTCTTGTTCGTTGAGAAAATCATGTTCCCAATGGTTTCATTCCGTTTGGACTCCGTTTGATATTCCTTTTCTTCAAAACCCTAAAACAGGCAAAAAACAACAATTCTGGGCTGGGCCTCCGGTTAATAGGTTAGTGCCAAAAATAATATAAAAGTGGATAATAAAGCCCAATATTTTCCAGAACAGTAGATAATATAGCATGGAGCAATCGAAAATTATAGATACGTTGGAGACGTATCAAGCGTCCCCAAGCTTAATTCCTGCTCGTCCTCGAGTAGGTAAATGATAAAAACAGAATTTTTGATGCGGAGTGCTACTTGGCATAATTTTAATGTAATTCTTCTTAATTGTGGTATGAATATTCAGATCCGAATGATTCAAGACAAAAGTTCATATTGACATAAAAATAATAATACTTCAAGCATACTAACTAAGCAATTATGTCTTCTCAAAATAACATGGCCAAAGAAAGTTCATCCCTACAAATTAATATGGTTTAGTCATGTTTCATTTTCATCACACAATAATGATCTCATCATGCACAACCCCGATGACAAGCCAAGCAATTGTTTCATACTTTAGCAATCTCAAACCTATAAACTTTCACGCAATATATGAGCGCGAGCCATGGACATAGCACTATAGGTGGAATAGAATATAATGAGGGGGGTTATGTGGAGAAGACAAAAGAGGAGAAAGTCTCACATCAACGACGCTAATCAATGGGCTATGGAGATGCCCACCGATTGATGTTAATGCAAGGAGTAGGGATTGCCATGCAGCGGATGCACTAGAGCTATAAATGTATGAAAGCTCAACAAAAGAAACTAGTGGGTGTGCATCCAACTTGCTTGCTCACGAAGACCTAGGGCACTTGAGGAGGCCCACTGTTGGAATATACAAGCCAAGTTCTATAATGAAAATTCCCACTAGTATATGAAAGTGACAAAACAAGAGACTCTCTATCATGAAGATTGTGGTGCTACTTTGAAGCACAAGTGTGGCAAAGTATAGTAAAATTGTCCCTGCTCTCTTTTTCTCTCATTATTTGTTTGGGCCTTCTCTTTTTTTTACGGCCTTTATTTTTTTATTTTTCCTCACTTGGGACAATGCTCTAGAAAATAATGATCATCACACTTCTATTTACTTACAACTGAATGATTACAACTCGATACTAGAACAAAAGATGACTCTATATGTATGCCTCCTGTGGTGTACCGGGATATGCAATGAACCAAGAGTGAAATGTATGAAAGAACAATGAATGGTGGCTTTTCCACAAATACTATGTCAACTACATGATCATGTTAAGCAATATGACAATAATGAATGTGTCATGATGAACGGAATGATGGAAAGTTGCATGGCAATATATCTCGGAATGGCTATGGAAATGCCATAATAGGTAGGTATGGTGGCTGTTTTGAGGAAGATATAAGGAGGTTTATGTGTGAAAGAGCGTATCATATCACGGGGTTTGGATGCACCAGCGAAGTTTGCGCCAACTCGCAATGTGAGAAAGTGCAATACACGTTACCGAAGAGGCTAGCAAGGATGGAAGGGTGAGAGTGCATATAATCCATGGACAAAACATTAGTCATAAAGAACTCACATACTTATTGCAAAAATCTACAAGTCATCAAAAACCTCGGTACTACGCGCATGCTCCTAAGGGGATAGATTGGTAGGAAAAGACCATCGCTCGTCCTCGACCGCCACTCATAAGGAAGACAATCAAATAACACCTCATGTTTCAAATTTGTTGCATAACGTTTGCCATGCGTGCATGCTACGGGACTTGTAAACTTCAACACAAGTATTTCTCAATTTCACAACTACTCAACTAGCACGACTTTGATATTATTACGTCCATATCTCAAAACAATCATCAAGCATAAAACTTCTCTTAGTATGCAAAACACTCTTAAGAAAATTTTACTAACTTAGAATACCTAGCACCTTAGGATTTTGAGCAAATTACCATGCTATTAAGACTCTCAAACTAATCTAAGTGAAGCATCAGAGGTTAATAGTTTATATAAAACAAATCCATCACTGTGCTCTAAAAGATATAAGTGAAGTACTAGAGAAAAAATTATATAACTCAAAAGATATAAGCGAAGCACATAGAGTATTCTTACAAATTCCAAATTATGTATGGCTCTATCAAAAGGTGTGTACAGAAAGGATGATTGTGGTAAACTAACAAGAAAAGACTCAAATCATATAAGACGCTCCAAGCAAAACACATATCATGTGGCAAATAAAAATATAGCTCCAAGTAAAGTTACCGATAGAAGTAGACGAAAGAGGGGATGCCTTCCGGGGCATCCGCAAGCTTTGGCTTTTAGGTGTCCTTAGATTATCTTGGGGGTGCCATGGGAATCCCCAATCTTAGGCTCTTGCCACTCCTTGTTCCATAATCCATCAAATCTTTACCCAAAACTTGGAAACTTCACAACACAAAACTTAAAGTAGAAAATCTCGTGAGCTCCGTTAGCGAAAGAAAATAAAAGACCATTCACGGTACTGTAATGAACTAATTCTTTATTTATATTGGTGTTATACCTAATGTATTACAACTTCTCTATGGTTTATAAACTATTTTACTAGCCATAGATTCAGCAAAATAAGCAAACAACACACGAAAAAACAGAATCTGTCAAAAACAGAACAGTCTGTAGTAATCTGTAGCTAGAGAAAGATCTGGAACGCCAAAAATTCTAAAATAAATTTCTGTACTTGAGGAATTTATCTATTAATCATCTGCAAAAAGAATTAACTAAATAGAACTTTCCAAATAAATATGAGAGCAATTCTCGTGAGCGCTAAAGTTTCTGTTTTTTTACAGCAAGTTCAACAAGACTTTCCCCAAGTCTTCCCAACGGTTCTACTTGGCACAAACACTAATTAAACACAAAAAACACAACCAAAACAGAGTCTAGTTAATTTATTTATTACTAAATAGGAGCAAAATTGGGTTGCCTCCCAACAAGCGCTATCGTTTAATGCCCTTAGCTAGGCATAACAAGCAACAATAGATCTAGGTATTGCCATCTTTGGTAGGCAATCCATAAGTGGCTCTTATAATAGATTCATAAGGTAATTTAATTTTCTTTCTAAAGTGTTCGATGAATTTCCTTAATGGAAATTGGAATCTAATATTTCCTTCCTTCATATCAATAATTGCACCAATCGTTCTAAGGAAAGGTCTACCAAGAATAATAAGAAATGAAGGATTGCAATCTATGTCAAGAACAATAAAATCTATGGGCACATAATTCCTATTTGCAACAATAAGAAAATCATTAATTCTTCCAATAGGTTTCTTAATAGTGGAACCCGCAAGGTGCAAGTTTAGAGAGAAATCATCAAAATCACGAAAACCTAACAAATCATACAAAGTCTTTGGAATCATGGAAACACTAGCACCCAAATCACATAAAGCATAGCATTCATGATCTTCATTTTTAATTTTAATAGTTGGTTCCCACTCATCATAAAGTTTTCTAGGGATAGAAACTTCCAATTAAAGTTTTTCTTCGTAAGATTGCATCAAGGCATCAACGATATGTTTAGTAAACGCTTTATTTTGACTATAAGCATGAGGAGAATTTAGCACAGATTGTAACAAGGAAATACAATCAATCAAAGAGAAATTTTCATAGTTAAATTCCTTGAAATCTATAATAGTGGGTTTAGCGACATCTAGGGTTTTAATTTCTTCAATCCCACTTTTATCAAATTTAGCATCAACATCAATAGATTCCGAATTCTTAGAACGCCTTCTAGGTAAAGGTGGATCATATTCAGTCCCATCATTATCAAGATTCATATTGCAAAACAAGGATTTAATAGGGGACACATCAATAACTTTTAGATCTTCATCATTATTTTCATAGGAACTAGAACATCACGCTCTTATAAAGGCATCTTTCTTAGCACGCATCCTATCGGTTCTTTCTTTGCACTCATCAATGGAAATTCTCATGGCTTTGAGAGACTCATTGATACCATGCTTAGGTGGAATAGATCTCAGTTTCAAATAATCAACATCAAGAGCAATTCTATCAATGTTCCTAGCCAAATCATCAACCTTAAGTAATTTTCTTCAATCATAGCATTAAAATTCTTTTGCGAAGTAATAAATTATTTAATATTAGATTCAAAATCAGAGGGCATCTTATTATAATTTCCATAAGAATTGTTGTAGGAATTACCATAATTATTAGAGGGATTACTAGGATAAGGCCTAGGATTGAAATTTCCTCTATACGCGTTGTTACCAAAATTATTCCTACCAAGAAAATTCACATCCATAGATTCATTATTATTTTCAATCAAAGTAGACAAGGGAATATCATTAGGATCAGAAGAAACACTCTTATTAGCAAATAATTTCATAAGTTCATCCATCTTTCCACTCAAAACATTAATTTCTTCTATCGCATGCACCTTTTTATTAGTAGATCTTCCAGTATGCCATTGAGAATAATTAACCATAATATTATCTAGGAGTTTAGTAGCTTCTCCTAAAGTGATTTCCATAAAAGTGCCTCCCGCGGCCGAATCTAAAAGATTTCTAGAAGCAAAATTCAATCCGGCATAATTTTTTTGAACAATCATCCACAAATTTAGACCATGAGTAGGGCAATTACGTATCATTAATTTCATTCTCTCCCAAGCATGTGCAACATGTTCATGATCAAGTTTTTAAACTTCATAATATCGTTTCTAAGAGAGATGATCTTAGCGGGAGGAAAATACTTAGAGATAAAAGCATCTTTGCACTTATTGCATGAATCAATACTATTTTTAGGCAAAGACGAAAACCAAGCTTTAGCACGATCTCTAAGCGAAAAAGGAATTAGCTTCAATTTAACAATATCATTATCCACACCTTTCTTCTTTTGCATGCAACACAAATCAACGAAGCTATTTATATGGGTAGCGGCATCTTCACTAGGAAGGCCGAAAAACGGATCTTTCATGACAAGATTTAGCAAAGCAGTATTAATTTCACAAGATTCAGCATCGGTAAGAGGAGCAATCGGAGTGCTAATAAAATCACTGTTGTTGCTATTGGTGAAGTCACACAATATACTATTATCTTGAGCCATCGTGACTAGCAAGCAAACTAACACACAAGCAAACAAAAAGTAAGTGGGCAAAAAGAGGCAAATAGAGAAAGAGACGGAGGATAGAGAGAGAGGGCAAATAAAACGGCAAGGGTGAAGTGGGGGAGAGGAAAATGAGAGGCAAATGGCAAATAATGTAATGCGGGAGATAAGGGTATGTGATGGGTACTTGGTATGTTGACTTTTGCGAAGACCTCCCCGGCAACGGCGCCAGAAATCCTTCTTGCTACCTCTTGAGCACTGCGTTAGTTTTTCCCAAAGAGGAAGGGATGATGCAGCAAAGTAGCGTAAGTATTTCCCTCAGTTTTTGAGAACCAAGGTATCAATCCAGTAGGAGGCTACGCGTGAGTCCCTCGTACCTGCACAAAACAAATAAATCCTCGCAACCAACGCAAATAGGGGTTGTCAATCCCTATAGGGCCACTTACGAGAGTGAGATCTGATACATATGATAAAGATAATATTTTTGGTATTTTTATGATAAAGATGCAAAGTAAAATAAAGGAAAAGTAAATAGCAAAGGAAATAACTAAGTAGTAGGAGATCAATATGATAAAGATAGACCCGGGGGCCATAGGTTTCACTAGTGGCTTCTCTCGAGAGCATAAGTATTCTACGGTGGGTGAACAAATTACTGTTGGGAAATTGACAGAATTGAGCATAGTTATGAGAATATCTAGGCATGATCATGTATATAGGCATCACGTCCGAGACAAGTAGACCGACTCCTGCCTGCATCTACTACTATTACTCCACTCATCGACCGCTATCCCGCATGCATCTAGAGTGTTAAGTTAAAAACAGAGTAATGCCGTAAGCAAGATGACATGATGTAGAGGGATAGACTCATGCAATATGAAGAAAACCCCATCTTGTTATCCTCGATGGCAACAATACAATACGTGCCTTGCTGCCCTTACTGTCACCGGGAAAGGACACCGCAAGATTGAACCCAAAGCTAAGCGCTTCACCCATTGCAAGAAAGATCAATCTAGTAGGCCAAACCAAACTGATAATTCGAAGAGACTTGCAAAGATAACCAATCATACATAAAAGAATTCAGAGAAGATTCAAATATTATTCATAGATAGACTTGATCATAAACCCGCAATTCACCGGTCTCAACAAACACACCGCAAAAAGAAGATTCAATCGAATAGGTCTCCACAAGAGAGGGGGAGAACATTGTACTGAGATCAAAAAAGAGAGAAGAAGCCATCTAGCTACTAACTATGGACCCGTAGGTCTGAGGTAAACTACTGACACATCATCAGAAGGGCAATGGTGTTGATGTAGAAGCCCTCCATGATCGATGCCCCCTCCAGCGGAGCTCCGGAACAGGCCCCAAGATGGGATCTCATGGATA
This sequence comes from Triticum aestivum, assembly GCF_018294505.1. Taxonomy (NCBI): domain Eukaryota; kingdom Viridiplantae; phylum Streptophyta; class Magnoliopsida; order Poales; family Poaceae; genus Triticum; species Triticum aestivum. The sequence continues at coordinate 117,881,584 of NC_057812.1, forward strand.
TAGAAAGTTACGGTGGTGGAATTAGGGTTTTGGCTCTGTATCTGATCGTTTGGGGGTACGTGGATATATATAGGAGGAAGGAGTACGTCGGTGGAGCAACATGGGCCCCACAAGCTTGGAGGGCGCGCCTGGTAGGGGTGGGCGCGCCCCCCTACCTTGTGGCCTCCTATTTCCTTTCTTTATGTAGGGTCCAAGTCTCCCGGGTCTTGTTCGTTGAGAAAATCACGTTCCCGAAGGTTTCATTCCGTTAGGACTCCGTTTGATATTCCTTTTCTTCAAAACCCTAAAACAGGCAAAAAACAGCAATTCTGGGCTTGGCCTCCGGTTAATTGGTTAGTCCCAAAAATAATATAAAAGTGGATAATAAATCCCAATAATGTCCAAAATAGTAGATAGTATAGCATGGAGCAATCGAAAATTATAGATACGTTGGAGACGTATCAAGCATCCCCAAGCTTAATTCCTGCTCGTCCTCGAGTAGGTAAATGATAAAAACGGAATTTTTGATGCGGAGTGCTACTTGGCATAATTTTAATGTAATTCTTCTTAATTGTGGTATGAATATTCAGATCCGAAAGATTCAAGACAAAAGTTCATATTGACATAAAAATAATAATACTTCAAGCATACTAACTAAGCAATTATGTCTTCTCAAAATAACATGGCCAAAGAAAGTTCATCCCTACAAAATCATATGGTTTAGTCATGTTTCATTTTCGTCACACAAGAATGCTCTCATCATGCACAACCCCGATGACAAGCCAAGTAATTGTTTCATACTTTTAGTAATCTCAAACTTATAAAATTTCACACAATATATGAGCGCGAGCCATGGACATAACACTATGGGTGGAATAGAATATAATGAGGGTGTTATGTGGAGAAGACAAAAAAGGAGAAAGTCTCACATGAACGACGCTAATCAATGGGCTATGGAGATGCCCACCGATTGATGTTAATGCAGGGAGTAGGGATTGCCATGCAACGGATGCACTAGAGCTATAAATGTATGAAAGCTCAACAAAAGAAACTAGTGGCTGTGCATCCAACTTGCTTGCTCACGAAGACCTAGGCACTTAAGGAGGCCCATTGTTGGAATATACAAGCCAAGTTCTATAATGATAAATTCCCACTAGTATATGAAAGTGACAAAACAAGAGACTCTCTAACATGAAGATAAGGTGCTACTTTGAAGCACAAGTGTGGCAAAGGATAGTAACATTGTCCCTTCTCTCTTTTTCTCTCATTATTTTTTTGGGCCTTCTCTTTTTATGGCCTTTCTCTTTTTTTAATATTTTTTCCTCACTTGGGACAATGCTCTAGAAAATGATGATCATCACACTTCTATTTATTTACAACTCAATGATTACAACTGGATACTAGAATAAAAGATGACTCTATATGAATGCCTCCGGCGGTGTACCGGGATATGCAATGGACCAAGAGTGACATGTATGAAAGAATTATGAACGGTGGCTTTGCCACAAATACTATGTCAACTACATGATCATGCTAAGCAATATGACAATAATGAATGTGTCATGATGAACGGAATGATGGAAAGTTGCATGGCAATATATCTCGGAATGGCTATGGAAATGCCATAATAGGTAGGTATGGTGGCTGTTTTGACGAAGATATAAGTAGGTTATGTGTGAAAGAGCGTATCATATCACGGGGTTTGGATGCACCGGTGAAGTTTGCGCCAACTCTCAATGTGATAAAGGGCAATGCACGGTACCGAAGATGCTAGCAATGATGGAAAGTTGCATTGCCCTTTCTCACATTGAGAGTTGCCGCAAACTTCGCCGGTGCATGCAAACCCCGTGATATGATACGCTCTTTCACACATAAACCTCCTTATATCTTCCTCAAAACATCCACCATACCTACCTATTATGGCATTTCCATAGCCATTCCGAGATATATTGCCATGCAACTTTCCATCATTCCGTTCATCATGACACATTCATCATTGTCATATTGATTAGCATGATCATGTAGTTGACATAGTATTTGTGGCAAAGCCACCTTTCATAATTCTTTCATACATGTCACTCTTGGTCCATTGCATATCCTGGTACACCGGCGGAGGCATTCATATAGAGTCATCTCTTGTTCTAGTATCGAGTTGTAATCATTGAGTTGTAAATAAAATAGAAGTGTGATGATCATCATTTTCTAGAGCGTTGTGCCAAGTGAGGAATATAAAAAAGGGGGGGGAGGCCATATAAAAAAAGAGAGAAAAAGAGAGAAGGGACAATGTTACTATCCTTTGCCACACTTGTGCTTCAAAGTAGCACAATAATCTTCATGATAGAGAGTCTCTTGTTTTGTCACTTTCATATAGTAGTAGGAATTTTCATTATAGAACTTGGCTTGTATATTCCAACAATGGGCCTCCTCAAGTGCCCTAGGTCTTCGTGAGCAAGCAAGTTGGATGCACACTGTCGGTGTCAAAACCGGCGGATCTCGGGTAGGGGGTCCCGAACTGTGCGTCTAGGGCGGATGGTTATAGGAGGCAGGGGACACGATGTTATACCCAGGTTCGGGCCCTCTTGAAGGAGGTAAAACCCTACGTCCTGCTTGATTTATTCTTGATGATATGAGTATTACAAGAGTTGATCTACCACGAGATCGAAGAGGCTAAACCCTAGAAGCTAGCCTATGGTATGATTGTATGTTGTCCTACGGACTAAAACCCTCTGGTTTATATAGACACCGGAGGGGGCTAGGGTTACACAAGGTCGGTTACAAAGGAGGACATATCCATGTCCGTACTACCTAGCTTTCCTTCCACGCCAAGTAGAGTCCTATCCGGACACGGGACAAAGTCTTCAATCTTGTTCTTCATAGTCCAACAGTCCAGCCAAAGGATATAGTCCGGCTGTCCGGAGACCCCCTAATCCAGGTCTCCCTCAGTAGCCCCTGAACCAGGCTTCAATGACGATGAGTCCCGCACGCAGCGTTGTCTTCGGCATTGCAAGGCGGGTTACTCCTTCGGATACACCACAGAAGAGTTTGAATAAAAGGATAGTGTCTGACCCTGCAAAATAAGTTCCACATACCACCGTAGAGAGAATAATATTTCCACAAATGTAATCTGCTGATACGTTTTGGAAACATGACATCATGCCATGGCTTGGTGATTATTCGAACCGTTTTTCTTTAACTAGCCCTGCACATAACGCGAGGCAGTCTCTTGACACGTCTTGTCAAAGCAGAGATCGTGTCCCCCTTATTACGGGATTCTCATCAACACGGGTGTGGCTAACCCAACCGTGCCATCAATTACGGTGCTTGGGGATAAGTGAGTTTTACCAGGCAGTGGGGGCGCATAGTTTCGGCCGCCCTTATAAGGGGATAAGGTTTAACCTTTTTCTACCCATGCCTTTTTCCTCCTTGCTCATCCATTCTTGCGCACTCGAGCTCTAACACCCAAGTCCACATCCTTCTCCTCAACCTTCTCCAAACATGTCCGTAGCGGGAGGCAAGTGGATGGCTTCCTCCGTCACGGAGGGGCACAACAAAAAACTGCGCGGAGCCGGATACTTAGCCGCGAATATCGCGCATCGGCTACCCGCTGCGGGGCAGATCGTTCCTACCCCGGAACCTCATGAGAGGGTAGTTTTCCTCCACCACTTCCTCCATGGACTGGGGTTTCCCCTCAATCCATTCGTCCGCGGTCTTCTGTTCTACTACGGGCTGGACTTTCATGATCTGGCCCCGAACTTCATCCTCAACATTTTGGCGTTCATCGTTGTGTGTGAGGCTTTCCTCCGCATCCGACCCCACTTCGGCCTGTGGCTGAAGACCTTCAATATCAAGCCGAAGGTGGTGGGAGGCCAACAAGCGGAATGCGGCGGAGCCATGGTGGGCAAGATGCCCAATGTTATATGGCTTGAAGGCTCTTTCATGGAGACCATAAAGGGGTGGCAATCGGCATGGTTCTACATCACCGAGCCGCACGACACCAACTGGGTGGTGGCCCCCGAGTTTCGATCCGGAATCCCCACGCGGCTCACCTCCTGGAAAGAGAAGGGCCTATCATGGGGTTCATCGGTGGAGCTAGACGGACTCCAAAAATGTATCCGGAATATGGCAAGCAAGAAGCTCAAGCTTGTCAACATAGTCCAGTTCATGCTCTTCCACCGGATCCTCCCGTGTCAACAACAAGATTTCAACTTGTGGGAGTTCGACCCGGCCCAGCACCAGACTCTGAGCAAGCTCTTTGACACGACACACAAGGACGTCTGGAGGGTGCTGTTCAAGGGCGCCGAGGTCCCTCCCTCTCTCACCGAGGACCGCGGGCTATGCGCGGAGCGCCCTGCGAATCCGGTAAGTTTTGTACATCTGGTAGGATTTTTACTTCCCATAGCTTAACCACATGCGGGGTCTGAGCTCCCATGCATTTGACAGGACTGGGTGGGAGCATCGGAGTAGATCAACTGTCAGGCCCCTCTGCCCGAAGACACTGCGGACGCTCTCCTGACGGAGATGCTGACTCCGGCTCCTTACAAGGTGCCGGAGAAGACCAAGAAGAAGGCCAAGGGAACCCGAAAGAGTTCCCGACGCCAGGTGGTATCGGACTCATCGTCCGATGACTCTGCGATGCACTCCTCCCACAAAGACGAGAAGGAAGATGAAGATGCTCCCCCTCCAGCCGGGGGAGACAAGAAAAGGAAGGCCGCCCCAACCGGGGGGGGGGGGGGGCGAAGGGTCCAAGAAGGGAATGACTCTCCTTCCGGACTGCTCCACCACCGTCGCCGAAGACGAAGACGAGTGGCTGCTCAGGGCCAAGCCCCTGGCGAATTCGTAAGTATTCGGATACCAGAGTAACTCATAGCATACATTTGTCGCACTACTTCTCCTAACGCCGAATATGATTATGCAGACCGCCCCAAGCCCATATCGACGTATCTTCGTCGGACGGCTCCTTGGACTCGTCGGATATGGATAGCGATCCACTTCCGACCGCCACCTCCCCTTGCCCTACAGACAATGCCGAGGTACTGTCCCAAGAGACACCGGGTCGAGGGGAGATAGTCGAGGAGGCGCCTCAAGGCAACCTTCCGGACTCCGGAAGCAGAGGAGTAAGGCTCCCGAGGGCTCCGAGTTTGGCCTTCAGCCGAACACTGCATCGGAACCTCCAGTGGTTCCGGACTCGGGCAGGCCGCCTCCTTCCAAAAGGGGCAAGACGCCCGTGCCGGTGACCTCTGTCCATCCAGAGGCACCGGACAATCTGCTGGGAGCGCTTCGCCGCGCTTCCATCGACGAAGAGCACCGCACTATTATGAGTGCGGTGATCCAGAAGGTTCAGTCCACCAAGAGCGGACTGACTGAAGCCTGTGCCAGCCTTCTAACAGGCTTTGAGGTAAGTATTTGAAATATAGGAAAAATAATACCGTATAGACAGTAGCCCTTGATGCTCTGTTTGGTGTTCAAAAAGAAAAGCCGAATAGAGGATTAACTAATATCTGCAGGAGTCTAATGTAAGTATGTCTATATGCGTATGCAGGCTTCGCTGCTGACCTCTGCCGCACTGACTGTGGAGGTCGCCGTACTGAAGCAGGACCTCGATGGGTGCAAGAAAGAGCTCGGCCTTGCCAAGAGGCAGCTCGAGGAGAACAAAGGTAAATAATACCTAGTCTATAGATATGTATATATATATATATAAAGGATGCGATTGCAAAATGACAGGATCATCTTTAATTTGCCAGGTGCCACGACCGAAGTGGCAACCCTGAAGCAAGCGCTATCAGAGGCCGAAAACAAAGAGGCCCAGGAGCGCACCGAGCGGAAAAAACAAGAGGCAGGGGTGGGCGAGGTGCAGCAAGAGCTCCACGCTCTCGTGACGAAGCACGAGGCGTTGGAGCTTGACTTGAAGACGCGAGAGTCCGAGCTTGACGCGGCCCTTGAGAGTGCAAAGAGTGCCAAGGTTGAAGCCCAAAAGGCCCTCCAGGAGATTGATGTGATGAAGAAGATAGCTGCGGGTAAGGCATTCAATATGCAAAGCAAGCATGTGAAAGTAAATTACTTGTTACTTACCCGAGTCCGGAGCTCTCCAGGAGCATTCGCAGATTTGCCCCGCAGCGTGTCGGATGCCGCACAGTTTTACCAGGCCGAGGAGGGAAGCTCAACGGAGAAGTTGTTCTGGTCTCAGTATACTGGGACCGAACACCCGATGCCTCTGAGCGACCAGCTGAAGCAACTGGTCGAGCTGCACAAGTCGGCCGAATAGGCCATGAAGGGCTTTATAGTCCGGATGTGGCCTGGCGACTCCCTTCCCAATTGCTACTTCAGCCTGGTGAGGCAGCTTGTGGATGCCTGCCCACGACTGGAAGTCATCAAGCGGTCCGTCTGCATCGAAGGTGCCCGCCGGGCTTTCACCCGTGCAAAGGTGCACTGGGCCAAGATGGTCGCCATGAAGCTGGTGAAGGAAGGGCCGCCGCAGGGCAAGTAGCATCGCCACCCCGAGATGTACTATGAGGGTGTCCTGAAGGGTGCCCGTCTTGTAGCGGACGAGTGTGTGAAAGATGTAATATTTGAATAAACTTGCTCGTGTAATCCTGTATGATGAAAACTTGTTCATATGCGCTATGCAACGCTTGTTTGAATTTAAATTATTACCTTCTGTTCGGCTCTTTATCGAATCTGAGAGATGGCTAGTCGTCGGCTTCTGCCCCCACGCCACGAGTGCTGGGGTGTTCGGGATAAACCTGAGCACTCTTGTTCCCATTTTTGGGTCCTTCGAAGGAGGTACTCAGCACAACAAACAAGGCAATCGGACTATAATGCTTTATCACTCTCACTTACCCATAGAATTCTATAATTTTAAATTCGGGCGAAGCCCCTAGTATTTGGAAGGCCGAATTCAAGGCGCTATACACGCCTTAAGCCAGACAGGGTGTCACATCCCTAGTTCTGGTATGACCTAGACCAGCTAGTCTTTGTGCATCATGTTTAAATTCCATTTAAAATTGAAATGGGGATTTGTGAAACTCTTAGAATCATTCTGGAAATGACCCAAATAAAAAAATTGCTCTAAAAGGGTCCAAGAAAATGCTCATGTTGCTCTCTGAAAATCATGGACAGAGATAAAATTCAAACCAACATTTTCAGGAGCTCATAAGTATTTATTTTGGACTTTTGGAATTAATTCAATGATTATTTGTACTGGATTTATATTTGATATATTTAAAATATGATCCAATAACTCTGAAAGTTTGCAAGTGGCCTTGAATACTTTTAAACAGGCCACATAATAATTTTCAGAAGTTTATGAAATGATTTGGTATAAAAATCAAATCAAAACAAATTAAACAAATAGAAAAGAGAAATAAGAGAGAAGGAGAGAAGTACCTGGGCCTTACCTGCAGCCCAACTGGGCAAAGCTGGCCCAACCCACTAGCCGTCCCAGTCACCACCAACCTCTCTCCAGAAGGACGAGAGGCGCGTGCCCGCGGCACGCACGCACGCGCACCGCCACCTCCTGCCTGCCTGATGCCACCCCGATGCCGCTACAAGCACCACGACACCCCTTGGAGGCCCCTCTCTCCTCTCCCTCACTCGCTCCTCTCTCTTCCCTCCCCTGTCTCGCTCTCTTCCCCACGCCCGAGCGCCGCCGTCGCCACTGCTCGCCATAGCCGTGTCCACCGTGCTCCCCTCACCTCGCTGCTGTGTCCTAGAGCTCCGCCCCGTCGCCTTCTCTATTTTCGTCAAGCCAAGCAACCGGGGACACCCCGTGGAGCCGTCCCCGCCATCTTCTTCATCTCCGGCCGCCATGGATCCCCATCGCCGCCCCGCCATCTCCAGTGCATCCCCGAGCTCGCCGTTAAGCCCACCGAGACCGTTGTGAGCTGCTGCTCCTCCTCCCCCTCTCCGTTTGCTCGCTTGCATGCCGTAGCCGCTGCCTCGCCGATGGCCATGACCGTCGCTGCCTGAGCTCGTCGCCGACGCAGCTCCGGTGACCAAATCGTCGCCCCGGCGAGTCCAAACCTCTCCCCGCACCCCGTAGAGCCTCGCTAGTGCATCCGCTCACCCGCTAGCACGCCGCAGCAGCAAGACCACCGACGGCCGAACTCTGGCGGCCGCAAAAGAGCTCGCCACCGTCGGCTCAGGCCACCTCAGCTCCTCCCGTTCGCTCTATTAGATGCGCCGCATCGCCAGCTAGCCGTAGCAGCAAACCACGAGTAAAACCGTGCCGTGTGGGCGTTTTCCGAGCTGCACCGCCGTCTCGGGCCTCGCCGGCGTCAAGCCGCCGGTGGGTTTTGACCCACTGACCAGGAGGTTTGACCTCCCGTGGGTCGCTGACATGTGGGGCCAGACCCTGTTAATTTTAGTTTAGGATTAGTTTAATAACTAACTAACCCTGTTAACTAACTGTGACACTGACGAGCATGTGTAGGAGTTGATTGAGCCATGTTGTGTTCTTTCCATGCCATGCCTGCTATTGCTTAGAGTTGTGTCAGGTCTGATTCATCGGGAATGAATTGGAGTGGTACAATATGTTCTGGTGCTGAGAGTTAAGCGTGTGAACACAATTTGGTAAAGGTAGCGGTGACATGCCATGTAGGAGTACATGGTGGGTTGTCTCACTAGAACCGTCCTTAAGAACTGAGTTCTGTGTAAGTTGTCCAATGACTAGTTACTACCACACATTGGGCTCCGGGCGCTCCACGCTCTCTTGACTTATTAGCCAACTTGATCTCTGTCCAGGAGTTGCAAATAGTTTCTGGTGTTTGTAGGTAGTGTTAGTAGTTTACCAAGTGGCACCCGGCCAGGTGGGCTTGGGACAAACTAGGCACAGTGGCACGGTGTACCAAGTGGCACCCGGATGGTGGGCTTGGGAACCCTGCTCACATCGTTTGGGGCCGTGAGCGACACCCCGGCCGGATCTCCTTGCGGATGGAACCCAAATAGGTGATAAACCTGGATTAGAGTCTTGCGTGGTTAGTCAGGTCGTGGCCGAAACCCTCGCCAGGCTTCTACTTGAAGGTTGCTGAGGTACATGACGTGTACATGGTGATAAGTGGTGAGGGCGTGTGTGAAGAAGTACACCCCTGCAGGGTTATCATGATCTATTCGAATAGCCGTGTCCTCGGTTATGGACTTCTTGGATGCTTCCGTGGTACATAGACAACTTGAAATGGATACTCTAAAATGCTCAAGACAAGTATGAGTGCTATGGTTGGCCTTCTCGTAGAGAGACGAGGGTGAATCCATAGTAGTGTATTGATGTGGTGATTAGTGGACTCGTGTGCGCTGCCTCACCTCAAAGAAGTTTCTCGTTGTCGTAGAACAGGATAGCCACTGAGTCAAAGCTGGCTTGCTGCAACTAAACCCCACATTCCCTCCTTGATACTAATGCATGTATGATAGGATCTGATGTAAGTCTTGCTGAGTACCTTTGTACTCACGTTGCTTTATTTATATTTTGCAGCGGAGACTTCAGTCTTACTAGTTTACTTGGACTTCAACGAGTAGCTTGCACCTCAGCTACGATCTTGTGCCCTTGGGAGGGTCTTGTAGATAGTCAGGCTTCTCAGCCTTTTCCTTTTGCAGTTGTCTGTACTCATACATGTAATGCTTCCGTTGCTTGTATGCTCTGAATGATGGGTCATGTGACCCCTGTTTGTATTTAATGCTACGTGGCTCTTCTGGGCCTTTATCTATATGAGTTGCGTTATGTTGTGATGCCATGTTGTACAGCACATACTTGCATGTTTTGCATACGTGTGACGTGTATTGCTATGTGTGGGATCCGACAATCTAGTTGTTTATCCTTGGCAGCCTCACTTATGGGGAAATGTAGTCTAGTGCTTCCTTGAGCCATAGTAGTCCGCTATAGCCCCGTTCACCGGAGTCCTGCTAGCCCAGCACTACTGCTGAGGACACTTGACTGGCCGACATTTGTTTCACTTCGTTCCTGTGTCTGTCCCTTCGGGGAAATGTCACACGGTGACATCCGGAGTCCTGCCTAGCCTGCTATAGCCCGGGTTCCCCGGAGTCCTGTTAGCCCAGTGCTACAGCCCGGATTCACACGCTGCTGACCGACATGCTCGATGTGAATCATGTATGCCTGTCCCCATAGGTTAGTGCCGCTTTGGGTTCACGACTAGCCATGTCGGCCCGGGTTCTCTATCATATAGATGCTAGCGACACAATCATATACGTGAGCCAAAAGGGGCAAACGGCCCCGGGCCAGGGTAAGGCGACACCCGTGGGAATACCGTGCGTGAGGCCCCAAAGTGATATGAGGTGTTACCAGCTAGATCGATGTGACTTGGAATCGGGGTCCCGACACAGGGCCGACTCCTCGCTCTAAGCGGCATAAGTCTTTAGGGACTTGAAACCTCTCGAACAGCGACTAGTCTCTCGCCTTATCATGACAGTTAGTTTTAGCTTTCTCTACTGAGGTGCTTAGCCCAGCAGAACCGGGGCACAATCGCAGTAGTTCTCACAGTGCTACCTTAGCTGATATAGCGGAACGTAAGTTACCAAAATATGGGAGTCGGGCAAACCCAACTATTGATCCAATACATGATTCGGAGCTGATGCATATAATGCTATAAGTTCGGGGTGCCGCACTGTCGAAAGTGTTCGGACTTCTCACGCCGTATTATGGGGTATGCTTAAGCCCCTAGCGTATTGGCCGTACCAGAGTGTACGGGTGCTAGATGTTATGAATGAACATATATATATATATATATATATATATATATAAAGGAAGAATGCGATAATAGTCTTAATGCTATGCATTGTTTATTCAAAAATGTGCGTTAAAGCAGAATGATACAAGTAGTGCGATAAGCAAAAAGTAGGACTATTTGACATGTCCCTTCCAAGGGCAAGCAGAGGAATAATGTTAAAGCAAGTATTTCACTCGTTATCGTAATCCACCTCGGAGTTCCATGCTGTGACGTAGCTTTCTGCCTCCTTGGTTGCTGCATCATATGTTCGGCAATCATGCTGCTGGACAGGGTTTCCAGAGATTAAAGTCCTAAAAGAGAAAAACAACAAAGCGGGAAGCCCCTAGTGCGGTTTGAGCCGCGTCTTGGAGCGTGCCGTAGTCGTGCCCCGGCCCCCTCCCCACCTGTGCCCATGGTATTTTTAATGCGTAATTATGTATGCGTGGCACAGATTTCGCCGTTTGGCTACGACCGGGGTAGGGGCTGCATTGCTATGCGAGCTCGGAACGTGCCAGGCGGTCCTGTTGCCGATTACTCCGGGCGCGCTTGAAGGTGTCCAGGTCCTTAATCGCCGAACTAGTGGATTGCCTTAAGAGGCTGCTTTGCGCTTCTGCTGCGAGGGCCGGAGTGTGCTCCTCCGTGCGGAGAGAGCGCTCTGTGTTTCCATTAACCGTGATGACCCCGCGAGGTCCTGGCATCTTGAGCTTGAGATATGCATAATGCGGTACCGCATTGAATCTCGCAAATGCGGTTCACCCGAGCAGTGCAAGGTAGCCACTGTGGAACGGGACTATGTCGAAGGTTAACTCTTCGCTTTGGAAGTTATCCGAGGATCCGAAAACCACTTCCATTGTGACTGAGCCTGTGCAATGGGCCTCTATACCTGGTATGACACCTTTAAAGGTCGTTTTTGTGGGTTTGATCCTTGAGGGGTCTATACCCATTTTGCGCACTGTGTCCTGATAAAGCAGGTTCAGGCTGCTGCCACCATCCATAAGGACTCGAGTGAGGTGAAATCCGTCAATGATTGGGTCTAGAACCAGTGCGGCGAATCCGCCATGACAGATACTAGTGGGGTGGTCCCTGCGATCGATGGTGATCGGACAGGAGGACCATGGGTTGAACTTTGGGGTGACTGACTCCAACGCATATACGTCCCTAAGCGCACACTTCCGCTCCCTCTTGGGGATGTGGGTTGCGTATATCATGTTCACCGTCCGCACTTGTGGGGGGAGCCTCTTCTGTCCTCCGGTGTTCGGCTGCCGGGGCTCCTCCTCGTCATCGCTATGTGACCCCTTATCTTTTTTTTCGGCATTTAACTTGCCGGCCTGCTTGAACACCCAACAATCCCTGTTGGTGTGGTTGGCTGGCTTGTCGGGGGTGCCGTGTATTTGATACGAGCGATCGAGTATACGGTCCCGACTGGACGGGCCCGGAGTGCTTCTTTTGAATGGCTTTTTCCGCTGATCGGGTTTAGAGCCTTTGAATCCGGCATTGACTGCCCTTTCTTTGATATTGCCGCTGTTAATGTGGCACTTATGTTTGTTGTGACGTGACCTGCCGTTGCCGTCCTTGGTATCTGAAGTACCATGGTTCTTTGATATGTTATTGCTGCGAGCCAACCAACTGTCCTCTCCCGCACAAAAGCGGGTCGTGAGTGTCGTGAGGGCTGCCATAGATTTCGGCTTTTCCTGGCCAAGGTGCCGGGCGAGCCATTAGTCGCGGATGTTGTGCTTAAAATCTGCTAGGGCCTTTGCATCCGGACAGTCGACGATTTGATTTTTCTTTGTTAGGAACCGTGTCCAGAATTGCCTGGCCGATTCCTTTTGCTGCTGAATTATGTGGGTCAAGTCATCGGCATCTGGTGATCGCACATAAGTTCCCTGAATGTTGTCGAGGAATGCGGCTTCCAGATCTTCCCAACAGCCAATGGACTCTGCTGGCAAGCTGTTGAGCCAATGCTGAGCTGGTCCTTTGAGTTTGAGTGGGAGGTATTTGATGGCGTGTAGGTCATCACCGCGGGCCATGTGGATGTGCAGGAGGAAATCCTCGATCCATATCGCATGATCTGTTGTGCCGTCGTATGATTCTATATTTACGGGTTTGAAACCCTCTGGGATCTTATGATCCTTTACTTCGTCTGTGAAGCATAAGGGGTGTGCGGTGCCTCTGTACTGGGCTATATCGCGACGTAGCTCAAATGAGTCTTGCCCGCTATGTTCAGCTCGGACGATCTTACTTTTACTGTATCCGGAGTGATGATTATCGTCTCTCATTGTGGTGCGCCCTCGTGATCTGTAGATCGATCTTGCATGTTTTGCTTTGTCCTTCAATACGTCTCGCAGGTCTCGCGTATTTCCCCATGCCTTTTTATTTGAATGGCGTCGGGGTGCGGGCTGAGCTTTTTGCTGGAATGCCTCTCTATCGCGGCCACGAGGTGGCCGGTCAGCCACGTCATACGCCGGGGATGTAGGTTTCGGTGCTTCCTCCTCCAGTCGGGGTAGCAACCTGCACTTTGGGTAACTCTTGGAGGGGCATTCGAGTTTATATTCCTCGGTCGCCAGGACTTCAGTCCATCTGTTAGCTAGCAAATCTTGATCAGCTTGAAGCCGCTGCTGCTTTTTCTTAAGGCTATTTGCCGTGGCTATAAGCCGGCGCTTGAAGCGCTCTTGTTCGACGGGATCCTCTAGCACGACGAATTCGTCATCGTCGAGGCTTGCCTCGTCTTTGGAGGGAGGCATGTAATTATCATCCTCCGCCTCTCCATCTGCTGCTCTCTCAGGAGGGCTGGCTTCTCCATCCTCCTGCTCTAAATCTTGCTGGAGGGGATTGCTGTTGTCTTCGGCACTGTCCGAAGTGCTATTATCTCCAGTGCTAGTATCACCGCTTTTGCCTTGGCGGGACTTAGAGCGGCGCCGCTGACGCCGGCGCTTGGGTTGCTTCTTGGAGGGGTCATCCTCCGTTGTCCCGTCGCCATTGCTTTCTTTGGCTGTGTCCACCATGTATATGTCATATGATGAGGTGGCTGTCCAGTGCCCTGTGGGTAGTGGTTCCTCTTTGCCTAATGCATCATCGTCCATACTGTCGATGTCTTCGGAGTCGAAGTCGAGCATGTCGGTTAAGTCATCGACAGTGGCTACTAAGTCGGTGGTGGGTGGGCGGCGAATTTCTTTGTCATCCGCATCCCAATCCTGCCGGACGTAGTTCGTCCAGGATTCTCCTGACAAGGAGAGAGAGACCTTAATGAGTTCAGTATGTCGCCAAAGGGCGAGTGCTGAAAAATATCCGCGGAGGTAAACTCCATGATCGGCGCCTAGCCGGATTCGATAGGCACGGGCGCAGGCGGTTCGGAGTCCGTGGTCGGAGAAGGATCCGGCAGTTTGGCAACACGGCTCTCATGAAAGGTAAGGTCGATATTCGGCTCGATCGACGCTGAGGGTACGGCTCCCATGGCGGGGTCTATCCACCCGTCCATGGATGGCACGACTGGTTCCGAATTGAGGGTCGGAGTGGTTGCCAGTGCGATCTTCTGAACACTGTCCGATGGTAGAGCTAAATCGTACTCATCGTGGCCGTGTGGCGCACAAGGCAGGGGCTCGGATCCATCGAAGATCAAGTCTCCGTGGATATCGATCGTATAGTTTAAGCTTCCAAACCTGACCTGATGGCCAGGGGCGTAACTTTTGATCTGCTCCAGATGGCCAAGCGAGTTGGCCCGCAGTGCAAAACTGCCGAATATGAAGATCTATCCGGGGAGAAAAGCCTAATGGTGACGACATAGAGGAACTCTCAATGAAAGTACCAATGTCAGTGTCAAAACCATCGGATTTCGGGTAGGGGGTCACGAACTATGCGTCTAAGGCGGATGGTTATAGGAGGTAGGGGACACAATGTTTTACCCAGGTTTGGGCCCTCTTGATGGAGGTAAAACTCTACGTCCTGCTTGATTTATTCTTGATGATATGAGTATTACAAGAGTTGATCTACCACGAGATCGGAGAGGCTAAACCCTAGAAGATAGCCTATGGTATGATTGTATGTTGTCCTACGGACAAAAACCCTCCGGTTTATATAGACACCAGAGGGGGCTAGGGATACACAAGGTCGTTTACAAAGGAGGAGATATTCATATCCGTACTGCCTAGCTTGCCTTCCACGCCAAGTAGAGTCCTATCCGGACATGGGACGAAGTCTTCAATCTTGTATCTTCATAGTCCAACAGTCCGGCCAAAGGATATAGTCCGGCTGTACGGAGACCCCCTAATCCAGGACTCCCTCACACACCCACTAGTTTATTTTGTTGAGCTTTCATACATTGCATGGCAATCCCTACTCCTTGCATTAACATCAATCGGTGGGCATCTCCATAGCCCACTGATTAGCCTCGTTGATGTGAGCCTTTCTCCTCTTTTGTCTTCTCCACATAACCCCCCTCATTATATTCTATTCCACCTATAGTGCTATGTCCATGGCTCGCGCTCATATATTGCGTGAAAGTTTATAGGTTTGAGATTACTAAAGTATGAAACAATTGCTTGACTTATCATCGGGGTTCTGCTTGATGAGATCATTCTTGTGTGACGAAAATGAAACATGACTAAACCATATGATTTTGTAGGGATGAACTTTCTTTGGCCATATTATTTTGAGAAGACATAATTGCTTAGTTAGTATGCTTGTATTATTATTTTTATGTCAATATGAACTTTTGTCTTGAATCTTTAGGATCTGAATATTCATAGCACAATTAAGAAGAATTACATTAAAATTATGCCAAGTAGCACTCCACATCAAAAATTCTATTTCTATCATTTACCTACTCGAGGACGAGCAGGAATTAAGCTTGGGGATGCTTGATACATTTCCAACGTATCTATAATTTTTGATTGCTCCATGCTATATTATCTACTGTTTTAGACATTATTGGGCTTTATTATCCACTTTTATATTATTTTTGGGACTAACCTATTAACCGAAGGCCCATCCCAGAATTGTTGTTTTTTGCCATTTTTAGGGTTTCAAAGAAAAGGAATATCAAACAGAGTCCAAACAGAATGAAACTTTCGGGAATGTGATTTTCTCAACGAACAAGACCCGGGAGACATGGACCCTACGTGAAGAAAGGAAACAGGAAGGCCACGGGGTAGGCACTACGGGAAACAACTAATTTGCCGTCAGGAGATGTCTTTGCCGTCAGCTTTTCATCGGGCAGACGACAAAGAAAGGGTTTACCATCATCTGCAGACAGCAAAGAAAAACTGACGGCAAAATAAACTTTGCCGTCTGCGAAACAAAATATAGACGGCAAAGAGCTCACTTTGCCGTCTGCAACAAAAATCACAGACGGCAAAGAATCTATGCCGTCTGTGTTTGTTTTGGCAGACAGCAAAGAATCTTTGCCGTTTGTGTTGTTTTGGCAGACGGCAAATTAAGCTCTTTGCCATTTGTATTTGTTTCCGCAGACGGTAAAGAAGAAGCACACCACGCAGATCAATCACACGGATCGATGAGTTGGCGACATCTGAGATGCACATCCCCCACTCTGGACTAGCGTACGAATGCCCCAACCCACCCGACGATGCACGCGCCCCCACCCATGACCACACCCATGAGGCCACCCCCGTACGGCCGTACCTGCCCCACCCACGATTCCCATCTTCTCCCCCGTGCTGCCTCATCTCTCCATCTCCCAGAGCAGTAGCACACCTCCAGCCAGTGCCCTCATCCCTCCATCTCCCCTGAGCAACCACACGCCGTCCACCCGTCCGGCGCCCCCGTCCGGCGCCTGCCCATCCCCGAGCAGCAGCATGCCGTTGCCAGCGCCCGCGAGGCCTTCCGTCCGCCGCCACGCCCAGCGCCCTTCTACCTATCCGTCCGCCACCTCTCCATCGCCACGTGAAGCTCCACTCCTCGCGATCTCGTCCTCACCGGCCGGCCATGCGCACTCCAGCTCCTCCGGTCGCGCCCCCGAGCTCCTCCTCACCCGTTGGTACCGCTCTCTGCCTCGCGAGCTCCGCCGCTAGAGCAGCCGGGCGCTCCACTGGTCGAGCACCGGCCACCCCCGACCTCCCTCGCGTGCCAACCCGCGGTGCCGGAGCGAGTCAACTCCTGAGCGTGGCTGGGCCGGAGTTGCGCGGCTGAGCAGGGCCGGGCGGCGGCGCAGCAAGCAGAATAGCACAGTGACGAGGCGAGCAGAACGACAAAGCGGCGAGGCGAGCGTCCGACTAGACAGCGGGGCGGGCAGAGCAACGGAGTGGAGAAGAGGGACCCGATTGCTTTTTGGTCTTACTTGTTAGGGTCCTTTGTGTTAATTTCTAGGACTACTCTGTAACTTTAGTTTTTTTCCGGGGTGATGTTTGCATTTTGTACTTCACTGACGTTGAATGAAATGGCACTACACACGGATGGGCCTTCCCCTTGTTAAAAAAAAGAAATATAGGCGTTGCACTCGCATGAGTGGGACCGCATCACTCGGGAGCAACGTTGTTGGGTTTTTTTAATTTGACCCCTTTCTTTGCCGTATGTGATATACGAGGCCGACGGCAAAGACGCGAATAGCAGACGGCAAACCTATAGTTTGGCTGACGGCAGAAGTACATTTCTTTGTCGTCTGTGATTTATAAGGCTGGCAGCAAAGAAGATTCGGCTGACGGCAAAGTCTTTGCCGTCTGGCCAATGAAAAGCTGACGGCAAAGTATTCTTTGCCGACTTATCTTTGTCGTCTGACTTTGCCGTCTGCTTCTTGACGGCAAAGTCTTTGCCGTCTAGATTTCGGTCTTTGTCGTCTGTAATCTACAGACGGCAAATTACCTGTTTCCTGTAGTGAGGGGGGCGCGCCCACCCCTACCAGGCACGGCCCCCCACCCTCGTGGGCCCCCTGTTGCTCCACCGACGTACTTCTTCCTCCTATATATATCCATGTACCCCAAACAATCAGAACAGGAGCCAAAACCCTAATTCCACCGCCTTAACTTTCTGTATCCACGAGATCCCATCTTGGGGCCTGTTCCGGAGCTCCGCCGGAGGGGGCATCGATCACGGAGGGCTTCGACATCAACACCATAGCCCCTCTGATGAAGTGTGAGTAGTTCATCTTAGACCTACGAGTCCATAGTTAGTAGCTAGATGGCTTCTTATCTCTTTTTGGACCTCAATACAATGTTCTGCCCCTCTCTTGTGGAGATCTATTCAATGTAATCTTCTTTTTGCGGTGTGTTTGTTGAGATCGATGAATTGTGGGTTTATGATCAAGTCTATCTATGAACAATATTTGAATTTTCTCTGAATTCTTTTATGTATGATTGGTTATCTTTGCAAGTATCTTCGAATTATCAGTTTGGTTTGGCCTACTAGATTGATCTTTCTTGCAAGGGGAGGGGTGCTTAGATTGGGTTCAATCTTGCGGTGTCCTTTCCGGTGATAGTAAGGGCAGCAAGGCACGTATTGTATTGTTGCCATCGAGGATAACAAGATGGGGTTTTCTTCATATTGCATGAGTCTATCCCTCTACATCATGTCATGTTGCTTAAGGCGTTACTCTGTTTTAACTTAATACTCTAGATGCATGGTGGATAGCGGTCGATGAGTGGAGTAACAGTAGTAGATGCAGGCAGGAGTCGGTCTACTTGTCTCGGACGTGATCCCTATATACATGATCATGCCTAGATATTCTCATAATTATGCTCAATTATGTCAATTGCCCAACAGTAATTTGTTCACCCACTGTAGAATACGCTCTCGAGAGAAGCCACTAGTGAAACCTATGGCCCCTGGGTCTATCTTTATCATAATGTTCTCCTACTACTTTGCTATTTACTTTGCCTTTATTTTAATTTGCATCTTTATCATAAAAATACCAAAAATATTATCTTTATCATATCTATCAGAACTCACTCTTGTAAGTGGCCTCATAGGGATTGACAACCCCTATTTGCGTTGGTTGTGAGGATTTATTTGTTTTTTGCAGGTGCGAGGGACTCGCGCGTAGCCTCCTACTGGATTGATACCTTGGTTCTCAAAAACTGAGGGAAATACTTATGCTACTTTGCTACATCATCCCTTCCTCTTCGGGGAAAACCAACACAGTGCTCAAGAGGTAGCATATACTTTCATTGTCAACATAACAACCAAGAGATGACGATATCTTCCATGCTACACACATTATAGGTGGTTCCCAAACAGAATGGCAAAGTTTATACTCCCCCTTCCACCAACAAGCATCAATCCATGGCTTGCTCGAAACAACGAGTGCCTCCAACTAACAAGAGTCCCAGGGGGAGTTTTGTTTGCAATTATTTTGATTTGATTTGCATAAGGCATGGGACTGGGCATCCCGGTGACCAGTCACTTTCTCGTGAGTGAGGAGCGGAGTCCACTCCTCTTGAGAATAACCCACCTAACATGGAAGATACGGACAGCCCTAGTTGATTCATGAGCTATTCGAGCATACAAAAAAGGATATTTATTTGAAGGTTTAGAGTTTGGCACATACAAATTTACTTAGAATGGCAGGTACATACCGTATATAGGTAGCTATGGTGGACTCATATGGAATAACTTTGGGGTTCATGGAGTTGGATGCACAAGCAGTATTCCCGCTTAGTACAAGTGAAGGCTAGCAAGAGACTGGGAAGCGACCAGCTAGAGAGCGATAACAGTCATGAACATGAATTAAAATTAATCAACGCCGAATGCAAGCATGAGTAGGATATAATCCACCATGAACATAAATATCATGAAGGCTATGTTGATTTTGTTTCAACTATATGCGTGAACATGCGCCAAGTCAAGTCACTTAAATCATTCAGAGGAGGATACCACCCTATCATACCACATCACAACCATTTTAATAGCACACTGGCACGCAAGGTAAACCATTATAAGCTCCTAGCTAATCAAGCATGACACAAGAACTATGATCTCTAGTTGTCATTGCAAACATGTTTATTCATAATAGGCTGAATCAATCATATTTACAAAAACAAAAGAGGTCGAGTTCATACCAGCTTTTCTCATCTCAATAAGTTCATCATATAATCATCATTATTGCCTTTCACTTGCACGACCGGATGATGTGGATAATAATATAGTGCACGTGCATTGGACTAAGCTGGAATCTGCAAGCATTGAATAAACAGGAGAAGACAAGGCAATATGTGCTCTTTTGTCAGATCAACAATAATGCATATAAGAGCCACTTCAACAGTTTAATTATGGTCTTCTCCTATTGACCCCCAAAGAAAAGAAAAGAAATAAAACTATTTACACGGGAGAGCTCCCAACAAGTAAAAGAAGAACAGAAAATCTTTTTGGGTTTTCTTTTTAATTACTACTACAAGCATGGAAAGTAAACTAATTACAAGCTACAACTAATTTTTTTTTGGTTTTTTATTAAGGTTTATCAAACACACAAGAAGAAAGCATAAAAATGGAAATAAACTAGCATGGATGATACAATGAAAAGGTATGAGCACTGACATCTAACAATGAGTGTGTGAACATAAATGTAATGTCGGTGAGAAATACGCAATCACCCAAGATTAGGCTTTTGGCCTAAGTTGGTCTATGGCCACGGCTGGCCTGGCGGATATCCATAATAATAGTTGGGATCGTACTGCGTAGAAGAAGACTCCGATTGCCACTGGTTGGCAATCATCTCTGGATCCCACTGGTAATTAGACTGTCATGGAGGATTAACTTGTGGTTCCGGCTCTGGCTCTGTGGCTGATGTAGGGTTCCGATAGGCGTGAATAGCCTCTAACGGAACAAGGTACTGGCCTGCAGATAACTCAAACAAGGAAGTAGCAGGCAGGGTAATAGTCTTAGGATGATGTTTATCAAAGAACAATTTTCTATTTAAGCTCACCTTCCCTATTTTTAACAATAAAATCATGTGCCACCATACTCTTATAATCTAAATAAACACGAGGCATTACTTTTTTGTCCTTCTCATAATGCCTAATAGGTATGTTAAAATGTGCAGCTAGGCGCGAAGCATAGATGCCTCCAAAGATGGGGCCCTTTGTACGGTTCAGACTTAACTATTTAGCAATAATGCCACCCATACTAATAGAGTTATCACTGAATAAACTGTGGATCAAAATAATAATATCAGGAACACTAAGGTTTCCACAGTTTCCGCGACCAATTAAACAACGACTAGCAAATAATGCAAAATAGCATAAAATAGGAAAATGTATGCTAGTGATTCGTGCATCGGAAACCTTCCTCGTTTCCCCTATAGTGATGATATTAATAAATCCATCCACATCGCTACGATGTGGTTCCTCTGTTGTGCCCTCGAAAGGGACCAAACAAACCCGACAAAAATCATAAAGTGACATCTCCTTATGCTCATCATATAAATAAAACTCCACCGTAGGTGGTGAGCTCCTAGAATGGAAATGAAAGTTTTGCACAAAGATATTTGTGAGTAAGAGATACTGATCGCGTTGCTCGTGGAGGAAAGTGGTGAGGCATGCATTCTTAGATAATTCATAAAAATCTTCCTAAATCCCGGCTGCTCTCAAGAAATCATCGGAAGGCCATTCACACGACCGAACCTCCGCGGTGCAAGGCAGATTATACTTGGGCTTCTGTGCCTTTTCCTTCGAGCTTCGGCTCGATGATCCCCTCAAAAGTCTCTTCATTATTTTCTGAAAAATTCTGAAATTTTCAGTAACTTCAAAATAAAAGTAAACCAAACTCAATAATATTGATAGCAACTACTCCTACAAGTGCCTAGGGCCTATATCATGCATCAAAACCACTTTTGACCATATAAATTTGACAGGTAAACTCAAGAACAGGGTCACCTAAGCAGAAAAAAATTTCAATGAATAAAGCACTAGAACAAAAACTAATTGGACCAATGGAGGAGTCACATACCAAGGAACAATCTCCCCAAGTAGTTTTGTGAGAGGTGCTTTGAGCAAGGAGATCGAAAATGGCAGCAAAATGAGCTTGGCTTCGGGTTTGAGCTGGATATTCGTGTTTGGGGGAGGAAGAAGGAGTGTGTGGGTGACAGGATAAGTGGAGGAGGGCCATCGTGGGCCCACGAGGCAGGGGAGTGTGCCCAGGGGGGTAGGGCACGCCCTCCACCCTCATGGCCAGGTGGATGACCCCCCTGCTGTGTTCTTAGTGCCAAATATTCTCAAATATTCCAGAAAAAATCATATTTACATTTCAAGGCATTTGGAGAACTTTTATTTTCGGGGTATTTTTATATTGCATGGATAATCAGATAACAAACAGAAAAACACTATTTTTATTTTATTTAATATAAATAACAGAAAGTAAAAGGAGGGTACAGAAGGTTGTGCCTTCTAGTTTCATCCATCTCATCCTCATCAAAAGGAATCCACTAACAAGGTTGATCAAGTCTTGTTAACGAACTTATTTCGAATAACACTATGTTACCTCAACGGGGATATGCACATCCCCAATAATAAGAATATCATATTTCTTCTTGACAGTAGGAAGAGGAAATTCAAAACCTCCCAATATAATCGATGGAATTTTTCCAATAGAGTTGATACTATGAATTTGAGGTTGTTTCCTCGGAAAGAGTACCATATGCTCATTACCATTAACATGAAAAGTGACATTGCCTTTAGTGCAATTGAGGGAGTCCTGGATTAGGGGGTCTCCGGACAGCCGGACTAACTCCATTGGCCGGACTGTTAGACTATGAAGATACAAGATTGAAGACTTCGTCTCGTGTCCGGATCGGACTCTACTTGGCGTGGAAGGCAAGCTAGGCAATACGTATATGGATATCTCCTCCTTTGTAACCGACCTTGTGTAAACCTAACCATCTCTGGTGTCTATATAAACCGAAGGGTTTTAGTCCGTAGGACAACAACAATCACAACATACAATCATACCATAGGCTAGCTTCTAGGGTTTAGCCTCTTAGATCTCGTGGTAGATCTACTCTTGTACTACCCATATCATCAATATTAATCAAGAAGGACGTAGGGTTTTACCTCCATCAAGAGGGCCCGAACCGGGGTAAAACATCGTGTCCCCTGCCTCCTGTTACCATCCCGCCTAGACGCATAGTTCGGGACCCCCTACCCGAGATCCGCCAGTTTTGACACCGACATTGGTGCTTTCATTGAGAGTTCCTATGTGTCGTCGCCGTTAGGCTTGATGGCTCCTACTATCATCGATAGCGATGCGGTCCAGGGTGAGACTTTTCTCCCCGGACAGATCTTCGTATTCGGCGGCTTTGCACTGTGGGCTAATTCGCTTGGCCATCTGGAGCAGATTGAAAGCTACGCCCCTGGCCATCAGGTCAGATTTGGAAGTTTGAATTACACGGCCGACATCCGCGGAGACTTGATCTTCGATGGATTCGATCCACAGCCGGGCGCGCCGCATTGTCGCGATGGGTATGACCAAGCTTTGCCGCCGAACAGTACCCCAGAGGTCGCGCCCGCATCAGCTCCGACCCTTAGTTCGGAGCCAACTGCGCCAATCGAGGATGGGTGGATAGACACCGTCTTAGGGGCTGCAGTCTCAACGGAAATCGAGCCGAACACCTGCCTAACCCTCTGCGCAGCCCGTCACTACTAGAAAAAGGGCTATAGTTGGGATTGACACTAATGGCGCACCAGACAAGCGGTGCGCCATTAGTATATACTAATGGCGCACCACCTCCTGATACGCCATCAGAGTTGAAACTACTAATGGCGCACCTGGCCCAGGGTGCGCCATTAGTATCAATTTTTTTTAACTAGTGCGCCTATCCAAACATACTAATGGCGCATCCAGACACAGTGCGCCATTACTAGTTGTAACTAGTAATGGCACACCTGCCGGAAAGTGCGCCACTAATGTTGTTTTTTTATTATATTTTTATTCCCTTTTTTGCAAAACTACTAATGGCGCACTGTTCCACCGTGCGCCATTACTAGTTTAAACTAGTAATGGCGCACTGTGGGACAGTGCGCCATTAGTATGTTTTTTTTTGCAAAACTACTAATGGCGCACCACCAGAAGGTGCGCCATTAGTAACCTAGATTACTAATGGCGCATTTAGAGTTGGTGCGCCATTAGTAAGTGGGCAGCAACAAGATATTTTGGACAGCCTCTCCTACCCACACTCACTTTCTCCCCACTTCATTCTCTCCACCTCCTCCTTGTCTCGAGTGCCTCCTCTTTTTCACCTCATTTCCACCATAGATTCATTCAATTTAAGTGGTTAAATTACCTTGTTTTGATAGGTAAGTAAGGGGGAAAGCTATATTTATGTTGTTCTCCCTACAACAATGTGCACATGCACTTTTTATGGCCTAGCTAGATCTATGTATGTTCGTGGTGTTGCATATGTTTGTGGTGTTGCATATGTGTTTGTGTTTGGAGGTGTACCGGTATTTGAAATGCGATAGTTGCCAATATTTTGCCGGAATGTTGATTCATTTCCGTTTCGACGAGAATTTTGGCATTAAGCATTCTTTTTGGTCCTATTTTTAGGGAAAGTCATGCCAAATTTTTTCTTGGTTCTAAAATATCGTTTTGCTCTACCCCGCAGGCGACCATGGTCCGCATGATGACCGAAGGCATCGTGAATAGGTTTTTGAGGTCCGCGAAGGCCGAGATGCTTCAAAAGAACGAGACGGAGATAAGATGTCCGTGTCGAAGATGCAAGCTGAAGAGCCTTATTGCGGACCCGGAATCCGGGCAGGCGCGGGACCACCTACTCTTGCGTGGTTTCATGGATGGCTATCGGTGGCAAGGTGATGAAGATGACTACGAAGTCGTCCATGGGAGCCGGGCAAGAAATGAGTAAGGGCAGCAAGACAACCACCACGGCTCGGGCAGGCGAGAAGACGAAGAATCCCCAGGAGATGATCACGACGGTGATGCTGTACACAGTCATCATGTAGAAGATGCAGGACATGATGATGAGGAAGATGCCGGAGCAGACGATGGGCATGATCATGAAGATGATGATGCGGGCGGAGCAGACGACGCTGGACCATCGATGTGCTGGGTGCAGGACCCTCATATTCAAGAGCTGCTTCTCAAGCAGACGGATAACGCAAGAGCTGCCGCCCGAGAGAAAGCCAAGATGGATCAACTTGAGTTAGACGTGGTTACTCCATTGTATGAAGGATGCAGGCCCGAGGATACCCGCCTGAAAGTAACGCTCATGGCTCTGGAGATGAAAAGTGATGGTTATCAGAACTCCAGGGTAATGATGGAATCCTACACCGGTAACGACAAGGACAGATACTACGGAAGGATCAAGGAGATCTGGGAGCTGAGCTACGCTGGAGAGAAGGTCCCGATGTTCCGTGTCAGATGGGCGAAGAGCGTCCTAAAAGAAGACCGGTATTTCACCACCATGGTTATACCCGAAGCCAAATCCAAGACCGCAGGCGCAAACGTCACCGTGAAAAATGAGCCATGGGTACTGGCTTGCCAAGTGGACCAATGCTTCTTCATTACCGACCCGTCAAAGCCCAGTCGTGTTGTCGTGAGGAGAGGCAAAAGGAAGATCATCGGAATGGATGGAGTAGCCAATGAGCAAGACTTCGACAAGTATGGCAACCCGAGGATCAAACATGACGACGATGATGAAGTAGAAGCATACACCACAAGAAGAAGTAGGACCACCCTACCTAAAGGACGTCCGTTCCACAGAAGAACTCCATTTGCGAAAAAGAAGGGCAATAAGATTGTGAATAGATAGCTAGCTAAGATCGATTGTATTTAAATCGTAGCCTTCATTTCTCGATTGTATTTCATGGGCACTTTTTGAACTATGATGAATATTTTTAAATTTCATGGACACTCGATCTCGATCCCCCTCCATCTCGATCGCTATCCCACCTCGCCAGATCCGGTCCCCCTCGCCGCCGAGCACCCCCCTGGTCCACCGGCCGCCGCCGCCGACCCCCCGCACCCTCGATTCCCCTACTCAACCGCCGCCGCCAACCCCCCGCACCCCTCCCCTACTCAACCGCCGCCGCCGACCCCCCGCACCCCGCGCACCCTCCCCCGCTCCACCGGCATTACTATTTGATAATATTTTTAAAAAAATTATTACTGTCTTATAAAAAAAATATTACTGTTATGATTTAAACAAGTTTGAACATATTTAAACACAAATAAGTATCAAACAACATTTTAAATGCATAAAAAAAATTGTGGAGCCTGGGAATCGAACCCAGGACCTCCTAGTGTGAGAACTGGCTGCTGACCAGTCGAGCTAGCAGAGGGGACTTAGTGTGGATCAGGTCAGGTGGAAGATAACCTGTTGGCTCGAGCAGGAATAAAAAAAAAACTAATGGCGCACCACGGTGAGGTGCGCCATTAGTATGGATGTACTTATGGCGCACCGAGGGGTGGTGCGCCATTAGTATTGTGCCATTGCTATAAGAAAAAAAAACTACTAATGGCGCACCATGGTGAAGTGCGCCATTAGTATGGATGTACTTATGGCGCACCGAGGGTTGGTGCGCCATTAGTATTGTGCCGCCCCCATCCATATTTCCACCCCGGCCCAAACCTATCCCCTCTCTCTCCTTGGCCCTCGCCCTCGATCCCCTTCCCCTCTCCTCTCCCGACGCCGCTGCCTCGCCGCCTCGACGCTGCCCCGCCGCCTCGACGCCGCCCCGACGCCTCCTCGACCCCGCCACGACGTCTCCAACCACCGCCGCCTGAGGCCCCGACGTCGGCGCCGCTCTCCCCGTCGCCCCACCTCGTTGGATGCCATCGCCCCGCCGCCCTCATCGCCGGCGGCCCGAACGCCGCCCCGTCCACACCACCGTCGCCGGAGCACCACCACCACCACCCGGACCTCGTCCACGACATCCTCCCCGCGCCCCACTGCCCTATCCCTACGGCCCCCGTGAGCTCCCCCTCCTCCTCTCCCCCTCTCCCCCTCTCCCCCTATTGACTGGTTTGGATCTTTTCTACGGTGGAATAGACCGGCATTGAAGCTACCCTGATTGCTTGATTCTAGTACCAAACATTCTTTGGGGAAGTGGAATTAGAATCAGTCACGTAGTTCACTTAGATGTCGCTCTGAATCCCACTTCACCCTTCAACCAATCGTTGTTGCTGTAAATTAAGGTTGGAGCTTGTAAAGCTGCCATTGATGTCAATTTAATTTTGTTTTGACAGATTGTTTAACTCTTATGTGTGTGCCATGTGATGTAATGTAACACATTTGCATTATCCGTGCATTGGGTTTATGTTCCCCTAAACTCTCGCACATGTTGGATTCTTTTTTCCATTTTGATGGTCCCAATCTGACTGAAGGTGTAGACAGTTGGTACTTGTGTTCACAATGGCCAGACCACTGACCATTGTGATTTGGGCATTTTGCTCTTAGTACATTTAGTTTTGGTCCTTTTCACCATGAAGCCTCATGATCCTCCACCCTCCTCCCCCTGCTTATGCCTGAGAAGTACTCCTGAACATTTAGCTGTACTCTAGTGAGTACACCATGGAGTTACTTACTCCAGTAGCTTAATTAAGTGCAGTTGTTTCACTTACTCCAGTAGCTTAATTAAGTTGCAGTAGTGCTTGTAAGTTTGCAAGTTTTGTGTACTGTACTGCTTGCATCAGTACTTTTGTGTAATCTGACTGTAGTGCTTGTATAGTTTCAGTAGTTTTTCTTCAATTAATTTGTTTGGTTCTATTAGTTTAGTGTAGGACAACAATAATGTAGCACTTGCTGCTGCTGTTAAGCTTCAGTTAATTTGTTTGGTTGAATTTTGGAGTACAACACAAAGAAACCTTTTCAGTAGTTTGCCTTGTGCCCTCCATATTGTCTCATCTTCTTGTCTTGTTGTACTCCTGCTACTGCTTACAAGTTCCAGGGTTTGCATCAGTATTCTTGCTTGCAGTAGTTTGCAGGAGGATTCAAGTAGTGCAATAGTGCAGGAGTATGAACAATAGTGCAGTAGTGCACTGCTTACAATAGCCCTAAAATCCAGTAGCAAGTGCTCTCCTTTAACTGAAATTTAAGTGAAAATTTAATTTAACTTTAAAATCAACTAAAACTTTAACTGAAACTTTAATTTAAACTTTAACTGAAACTTTAATTAAACTTCACGTAAGTCTTTTCCTTTAATAAAAATAATATGGTGGATGTCTTGTTGTAAAATTGTTTGCATAGTCAGGCACTTTCATGTTTTCAAGGAAACACCAGACTTTCCAGTTAGTGCTTTCTCAAACTTCTGCAATTTGCACTTCCTGAACTACTGCTAGGAACTAAACATAATTATACAATGCACTTCTGTCGGCTGATCTGAGTTGGACCATCCTCTACAGCCAACTTGTCTTCGGCAAGTGGAAGAAAGGAGAATCAGGGTAGGGCTTCATGGCTAGAAGATATATTGTTGTACAACAATTTTTTACAAATTGCATTTATTGGTATATGTACGCTAGTTTCGTCATATCAGGATCTTTGGAACTTATCTTCTCATTGGAGTATGAAAGTAGTATATCATGCTACTTTCATCTATGGAAGTCTGACTTGTTACTTCTACAAATCGAACCCATCATTTAGTTATGGACCAGTATAATATAATTTGCAGTACTTGGCGTTGAGCAGCTAGCACTGCTGAAGCTTAGCAGCAAAAGAGGCCCATTTTCTCATGAGAAAAGAATTTTGATGATAGTATTGCTTTTGCTACCTTTTCTTCCCAGGCGTTGTTTCCACTTACTCAGCATTCTGAACCTTTTGTTGAGTGGAAATGTAAATTCTTAAGCATATGTTTTGGCATACAAGTATCTCTATTTTCAAGACCGGTAAATCAAGTTGGTAAATAGATGCTGCTGCTGGACTATATGTTCTGGACTATATGTTCACTGGTACTATATGTTCAGAATGAGTTAACTTGTTGTCATTTATCGAAATTCTGAATCTGCTGGACTATATGTTCATTTATCGCGGTCTCGAGACTTGTAATATAATGTTCTATCTTTGTTCGGTCTTTTCAATTCGGAGACTAATATGATGAATTGTATTCGGAGACTAAAATGATGAATTGTATTCAGAGACTCATCTTCTATTGTATTCGATGAATCTGTTGTTGATGTGTGCTGTCTATATTTTGTCCAATTATACATTTTGTAACCTATGCAAAAAACAGAAAATTAAAAAAAACCTAATATTCATACTAATGGCGCATCACATCATAGTGCGCCATTAGTATGCCAAAGGATACTAATGGCGCATCATTAAACAGTGCGCCATTAGTATGCCGAAGTTACTAATGGCGCATCCTGTTGTTGTGCGCCATTAGTATGCCAAAGCACCTGGGTATACATGGCCCCCTGGGAGGCATACTAATGGTGCACTGTTGTATATACTAATGGCGCACCTCAGATGCGCCATTAGTAAAATATACTAATGGCGTGGCACTAATGGCGCACCACTAATGCGCCATTAATGGCCAAATTAGGTGCGCCATTAGTAGGCCTTTTCATAGTAGTGCGTGACTCCAAGGTGCCGGACTCTTTCCCGGACTCCGAACCATCCGCAACCCTGCCAATCGAATCCGATTGGGCGCCGATCATGGAATTCACCGCCACGGATATCTTTCAACACTCGCCCTTCGGCGACATTCTAAATTCACTAAGGTCTCTCTCTTTGTCAGGAGAGCCCTGGTCGGATTATGGCCAACAGGATTGGGATGCGAACGACGTAGAAATTCGACGCCCACCCACCACCCACTTCATAGCCACTGTCGATGATTTAACCGACATGCTTGACTTCGACTCCGAAGACATCGACGTTATGGACGACGATGTAGGAGATGAACATGAACTAGCACCTATAGGGCACTAGAAAGCCACCTCGTCATATGACATATACATGGTGGATACACCCAACGAAGGCAATGGCGACGAGATAGTGGAGGATGACCCCTCCAAGAAGCAACCCAAGCGCCGACGTCAGCGGCGTCGCTCTAAGTCCCGCCAAAGCAAATATGATGATACCGGCACAGGAGATAATAACACTCCGGATAGTGGCAAAGACAACAACAATCCCCTGCAGCAAGATTTAGAGTAGGAGGATGAAGGAGCCAGCTCTCCTGAGAGAGCGGCAGACGGAGAGGAGGAGGATGATCACATGCCCCCCTTCGAAGACGAGGCAAGCCTCGGCGACGATGAATTCGCCGTCCCAGAGGATCCCGTCGAACAAGAGCTCTTCAAGCGCCGGCTTATGGTCACGGCAAATAGCCTGAAGAAAAAGCAGCAGCAGCTTCAAGCTGATCAAGATCTGCTAGCTGACAAATGGACTGAAGTCCTCGCGGCCGAGGAATATAAACTCGAGTGTCCCTCCAAGAGTTACCCAAGGCACATGCTACTTGCTCGACTGGAGGAAGAAGCGTATGATACAGCTGATCGGCTACCTCGTGGCCGCGATAGAGAGGCATTCCAGCCAAAATCTCAGCCTCCACCCCAACGCCATTCAAATAAAAAGGCATGGGGAGATACGCCAGACCTGCGAGACATATTGGACGACAAGGCAAGGCATTCAAGATCGATCTACAGATCACAAGGGTGCACCACTCTGCGAGACGAGAAATGTCACGCCGGATACAGTAAAAGCAAATCCGGCCGGGCCGAACACAGCGGGCAAGACCCATTCGAGTTGCGTCGTGATATAGCCCAATACAGAGGCGCCACTCACCCCTTATGCTTCACATACGAAGTAATGGAACATCAATTCCCAGAAGGTTTCAAACCTGTAAACATTGAATCATACGACAGCACAACTGCGGCACGCCCCAAAACGCGGCCTAAACCGCACTAGGGGCTTCCTGTTTGGTTCTTTTTCTTTTTCTTTCAGGACCTTAATCTCTGGAAACACTGTCCAGTAGGACTGTTGCCGAACACATGATGCAGTAACCAAGGAGGAAGACAGCTACGTTATACCACGGAATTCCCAGGTTGATTACTGTAACGAGTGAAATATTCAATTTAATATCATTCCTCAGCTTGCCCTTGGAAGGGACATAGTCCTACTCTTTGCTTATCGCACTATCTGTATCACTCTGCTTTAACGCAATTTTTTAATAAACAATGCATGACATTACGACTATTATTGCATTCTTGTTATATATATATATATATATATATATATATATATATATATGTGTGTGTGTGTGTGTGTGTGTGTTCATTATTGACGCCTTGCAACCGTACACTCTGGTACGGCCAATACACCAGGGGCTTACGTACCCCACAATGCGGTGTGAAAAGTCCGAACACTATCACAAGTGCGACACCCCGAACTTATAGCATTATATGCATCAGCTCCGAATCATGTCTTTGGTCAAATGTTGGGTTTGCCCGGCTCCTATGTTTTGGTACCTTACGTTCCGCTCTATCGGCTAAGGTAGCGCTAGGAGAACTACTGCGATTGTGCCCCGGTTCTGCCGGGCTTAGCACCTCAGTAGAGAAAAGCTAAAACTGACTGTCATGATAAGGCGAGAGACTGGTCGCTGTTCGGCGAGGTTTTTCGAGTCCCTAAAGACTTATGCCGCTTAGGGTGAGGGGCCGGCCCTGTCCGGCATAAAGGCGTGTATCGCACCCCGAATTCGGCCTTCCAAATACAAGGGGCTTCGCCGAAATTTAAAATTATAGAATTCTATGGCTAAGTGAGAGTGATAAAGCATTATTAGTCTGGTTGCCTTGTTCGTTGTGCTGAGCACCGCCCTCGAAGGACCAAAATATGGGAACAAGAGTGCTCAGGTTTATCCCGAACACCCCAGCACTCGTGGCATGGGGGCAGAAGCCGAGGACTAGCCATCTCTCAGATTGGATAAACAACCAAACATAAGGTAATATTTTAAATTCAAACAAGCGTTGCATAGCGCATATGAAACAAGTTTTCATAAATACAGGATAAAACGAGCAAGTTTACTCAAATATTACATCTTTCGAACACTCATCCGCGATAAGACGGGCACCCGGTAGAACACCCTCATAGTACATCTCGGGGTGGCAGTGCTCCTTGCCCTCCGGCGGCCCCTCCTTGATCAGCTTCACGGCGTCTAGCTTGACCCACTGCAATTTCACACGGGCGAAAGCCCGGCGTGCACCTTCAATGCAGATGGATCGCTTGACGACCTCCAGCCATGGGCAGGCATCCACAAGCCGCCTCACCAGGCTGAAGAAGCTATTCGGAAGGGCGTCGCCTGGCCACAGCCGTACTATAAAGCCCTTCATGGCCTGATCGGCCGCCTTATGTAGCTCGACCCTCTACTTCAGCTGGTCGCTCATCGGCACCGGATGTTCGACCTTAGCATACTGAGACCAGAACAGCTTCTCCGTCGAGCTTCTGTCCTCGGCCTGGTAAAATTGTGCGGCATCGGACACACTACGGGGCAAATCTACGAATGCTCCTGAAGAGCTCCGGATCTGGGTAAGTAAGCGGTAATTTACTTTTACATGCTTTCTTTGCATATAGAAAGCCTTACCCGCCGCTATCTTCTTCATTGCGTCGATCTCCTGGAGGGACTTCTGGGCCTCGGCCTTGGCACTCTTTGCGCTCTCAAGGGCCGCGACAAGCTCAGACTCTCGCGTCTTCGAGTCAAGCTCCAACGCCGCGTGCTTTGTCACGAGAGCTGGAGCTCTTGCTGCACCTCGCCCACCCGAGCCTCGTGCTTCTCTCGCTCGGTGCGCTCCTTGGCCGCTGTATCTTCGGCCTTGATTAGCGCTTGCTTCAGGGTCGCCACCTCGGTCATGGCCCCTGACAAACATACGATGATCCTGTCATTTTGCAATCGTGTCCTTTTTCATATATACATATCTATAGACGGGGTACTACTTACCCTTGTTCTCCTTGAGCTGCCTCTTAGCAAGGCCGAGCTCTTTCCTGGACCCCTCGAGGTCCTGCTTCAGTACGGCGACCTCCATAGTCATTGCGGCGGACACCAGTAGTGAAGCCTGCATATGCATATTGACATTGAGGGAGTCCTGGATTAGGGGGTGTCTGTATGGCCGGACTATACCTTTAGCCGGACTCCTGGACTATGAAGATACAAGATTGAAGACTCCGTCCCATGTCCGGAAGGGACTTTCCTTGGCGTGGAAGGCAAGCTTGGCGATACGGATATGAATATCTCCTACCATTGTAACCGACTTTGTGTAACCCTAACCCTCTCCGGTGTCTATATAAACCTGAGGGTTTTAGTCCGTAGGATGACATACACATCAACAATCATACAATAGGCTAACTTCTAGGGTTTAGCCTCTCCGATCTCGTGGTAGATCTACTCTTGTACTACGCATATCATCAATATTAATCAAGCAGGACGTAGGGTTTTACCTCCATCGAGAGGGCCCGAACCTGGGGTAAACTTCGTGTCCCTTGCCTCCTGTTACCATCCGGCCTAGACGCACAGTTCGGGACCCCCTACCCGAGATCCGCCGGTTTTGACACCGACAGACATACTTATATTAGACTCCAGCGATATTATTTGATCCTCTGTTCGGCTTTTCTTTGTGAACACCGAACAAAGCATCAGGGGATACTGTCTATGTGGTAATATTTCTACTACATTTTAAAACACTTACCTCAAAGCCTGTTAGATGGCTGGCACAGGCTTCAGTCAATCCGCTCTTGGCGGACTAAACCTTCTGGATCACCGCACTCATGATAGTGCGGTGCTCCTCATCGATGGAAGCACTGCGAAGTGCTTCCAGCAGATTGTCCGGTGCCTCTAGATGGACAGAGGTCACCGGCACAGGCATCTTGCCCCTCTTAGAAGGAGGCCGCCTGCCCGAGCCCGGAACCGCTAGAGGGTCTGGCACGGTGTTCGGCTAAGGGCCGAACTCAGAGCTCTCGGGGGCCCCGTCCCTGCTCCTCCCGGAGTCCGGAAGGTCGCCTTGAGGCGCCTCCAGGACTGTCTCCCCTCGATCCGGTGCCCCTTGAGACAACACCTCGGCATCGTCGGCAGGATGAGGGGAGGGGGCGGTCGGGACTGGATCGCTATCCATGTCCGACAAGCCCAAGGAGCCGTCCGATGATACATCGATACTGGCTCATGGCGGCCTGCATAATTGCGTTCGGTGTTAGGGGAAGCATTGCGACAAAGGATTCCTAGGAGTTACTCTGGTATCTGAATACTTACGTTCTCCCCGGGGGCTTGACCCTGGGCAACCACTCGCCTTCGCCTTCATCGGCGGCGGTGGAACTGTCCGGAAGGAGAGTCCTTCCCTTCTTGGACTCTCCGGCCTCCTCGGTTGGGGCGACCTTCCTTTTCTTGTCTCCCCCAGTCGGTGGGGGAGCATCTTCTTCATCTTCTTCCTCGTCTTCGGGGGAAGAGAGCGCCGCAGAATCACCGGACGGTGAGCCCGACGACGCCTGGCGCCGGGAACTCTTTCGGGTTCCCTTGGCCTTCTTGGTCTTCTCCGGCACCTTATAAGGGGCCGGAGTCAGCATCTTCGCCAGAAGAGCGTCTGCGGGGCCTTCGGGCAAAGGAGCCAGACAGTTGATTTGTCCGTCCATCTTTTGCCAGTCCTGTCAAAGGTATGGGAGTTTAGACCCCGCATAGAGTCAATCTATATAAAAATAATTATACTGTGAAAGATAAAACAGCTTACCGCACTGGCTTGGTGCTTTGTGCTGAATCCGCGATCCTCAGTAATAGGGGGGGGGGACCTCGTCACTTTTGAACAGCACCATCCAGGCGTCTTCATGAGTTGTGTCGAAGAGCCTGTTCATAGTTCGGTGCTGCGCCGGACTGAACTCCCACAAGTTGAACTCCCGTTGTTGGCACGGGAGTATCCGGCGGATGAGCATAACTTGGACTATGTTGACAAGCTTGAGCTTCTTGTCCACCATGTTTTGAATACATGTTTGGAGTCCCGTCAGCTCTTTCGAACTACCCCAGGACAGGCCCTTCTCTTTCCAGGAGGTGAGCCGCATGGGGAAGCCAGATCGGAACTCGGGGGGCACTGTCCATGCAGGGTCGTGCGGCTCGGTGATGTAGAACCACCCCGATTGCCACCCCTTTATGGTTTCCACAAAGGAGCCCTCGAGCCATTTTATGTTGGGCATCTTGCCCACCATGGCACTTCCGCACTCCGCCTGGCGGCCACCCACCACCTTCGGCTTGACATTGAAGGTCTTCAGCCATAAGCCGAAGTGGGGCTTGAAGCGGAGGAAGGCCTCGCACACGACGATAAACATCAAGATGTTGAGGATGAAGTTCGGTGCCAGATCATGGAAATCCAGGCCGTAATAGCACATGAGTCCCCGGACGAAAGGATGGAGAGGGAATCCCAGTCCACAGAGGAAATGGGTGAGGAATACTACCCTCTCATGGGGCATGGGGGTGGGGATGAGCTTCCCCTCATTTGGGAGCCGGTGCGCGATGTTGTTGGGCAGGTATCCGACTCTCCTCAGTTTCTTGATGTCTCCCTCCGTGACGGAGGAGACCATCCACTTGCCTCCCGCTCCGGACATGATTGGAGAAGGTCGAGGTGGGAAGTGCGGACTTGGGCGCTAGAGCTCGAGTGTGCGAAAACGGATGAGCAGAGGAGGAAGAAGGCGTGGATAGAAAGGTGAATCCTTATCCCTTTATATGGGCGGACGAAACTAAGCGTCCCCACTTGCCTGGCAAAACTCGTTTATCCCCCAAGCGCCGCAATTGATGGCATGGTTGGGTTACCCACGCCCGTATTGATGAGAATCCCATAATAAGGGGGCACGATCTCTGCTTTGACAAGACGTGTCAAAAAACTACCTCGCTTTATGTGCGGAGCTGGTTAAAAGAAACGGTTTGAATAATCACCGGGCCATGACATAATGTCATGCTGCCAAAACAAGCCAGCAAATTAGATCTGCGAAAATATTATTCTCTCTACGGTGGAATGTGGAACTTATTTTGCAGGGTCGGACACTATCCTCATATTCAAAATTTTCTTGTGATGTATTCGGAGAAGGAACCCGCCTTGCAATGCCGAAGACAATACTGCGCACCGGACTCATCGTCATTCAAGCCTGGTTCAGGGGCTACTGAGGGAGTCCTGGATTAGGGGGTCTCCGGACAGCCGGACTATCTCCATTGGCCGGACTATTAGACTATGAAGATACAAGATTGAAGACTTTGTCTCGTGTCCGGATGGGACTCTACTTGGCGTGGAAGGCAAGCTAGGCAATACGTATATGGATATCTCCTCCGTTGTAACCGACCTTGTGTAACCCTAACCCTCTCCGGTGTCTATATAAACCGAAGGGTTTTAGTCCGTAGGACAACAACAATCACAACAAACAATCATACCATAGGCTAGCTTCTAGGGTCTAGCCTCTCTGATCTCGTGGTAGATCTACTCTTGTACTACCCATATCATCAATATTAATCAAGCAGGACGTAGGGTTTTAACTCCATCAAGAGGGCCCGAACCTGGGTAAAACATCGTGTCCCCTGCCTCCTGTTACCATCCCGCCTAGACGCACAGTTCACGACCCCCTACCCGAGATCCGCCAGTTTTGACACCGACAGCAATCAATAACAGGTCCTGCAGTATTCGAAAAGGGTCTTCCAAGAATAATAGACATACTATCGTCCTCGGGAATATCAAGAATAACAAAGTCCGTTAAAATAGTAACGTTTGCAACTACAACGGGCACATCCTCACAAATACCGACAGGTATAGCAGTTGATTTATCAGCCATTTGCAAAGATATTTCAGTAGGTGTCAACTTATTTAAATCAAGTCTAAGATATAAAGAGAGCGGCATAACACTAACACCGGCTCCAAGATCACCTAAAGCAGTTTTAACATAGTTTCTTTTAATGGAGCATGGTATAGTTGGTACACCGAGATCTCCAAGTTTCTTTGGTATTCCACCCTCAAAAGTATAATTAGCAAGCATGGTGGAAATTTTAGCTTCCGGTATCTTTCTTTTATTAGTAACAATTTCTTTCATGTACTTAGCATAAGGATTCATTTTAAGCATATCAGTTAATTGCATACGCAAAAAGATAGGTCTAATCATTTTAGCAAAGCGCTCAAAATCCTCATCATCCTTTTTCTTGGATGGTTTGGGAGGAAAAGGCATAGGTTTCTGAACCCAAGGCTCTCTTTCCTTACCATGTTTCCTAGCAACAAAGTCTTTCTTATCATAACATTGATTCTTTGATTGTGGGTTATCAAGATCAACATCGGGTTCAATTTCTATATCATTATCATTACTAGGTTGAGCATCATCATGAACATTATCATTAACATTATCACTAGACTCAGGTTCATTACCAGATTGTGTTTCAGCATCGAAAATAGAAATATCATTTGGATTCGTAGGTGTTTCAATAACAGGTTCACTAGAAGCATGCAAAGTCCTATCATTTTTCTTTTTCTTCCTTTTAGAAGGACTAGGTGCATCCACATTATTTCTTTGAGAATCCTGCTCAATTCTCTTAGGGTGGCCTTCGGGATAGAAAGGTTCCTGAGTCTTTCTGCCACCTCTAGTCATAACTCTAACAACATTATCATTATTCTTACTATTTAACTCATTGAGCAAATCATTTTGAGCTTTAAGTACTTGTTCTACTTGAATGGTAACCATAGAAGCATGTTTACTAATAAGTTTAAGTTCACCTTTGACATTAGCCATACAATCACCCAAGTGTTCAAGCATATTTGAATTGTATTTCAATTGTCTACCAAAATAAGCATTGAAGTCTTCTTGCTTAACCATAAATTTATCAAACTCATCTAAGCATGGGCTAGCAAACTTAGTAAATGGGATTTCAGCTTTATCATATCTATAGAGAGAATTTACCTTTACTACCTGTGTCGGGTTATCAAGACCATGAGTTTCTTCAATAGGTAAAGGATTAAGATCGTATGTTTCTTCAATACTCGGTAAATTAACACCATGCATTTCTTCAATAGGAGGTAAATTCTTAACATCTTTAGCTTTAAGACATTTTTCTTTCATAGATTTCTTTGCCTCTTGCATATCTTCATAACTGAGAAATAGAATACCCCTCTTCTTCGGAGTTGGTTTAGGAATAGGCTCAGGAATTGGCTCCGGAGCTGGCTCAGGAAGTGTCCAATTATTTTCATTTGTCAACATATTATTCAATAGAATTTCAGCTTCATCCGGTGTTCTTTCCCCGAAAACAGGACCAACACAACTATCCAGGTAATCTCTGGAGGAATCAGTTAGTCCATTATAAAAGATATCAAGTATTTCATTTTTCTTAAGAGGATGATCAGGCAAAGCATTAAGTAACTTGAGAAGCCTCACTCAAGCTTGTGGGAGACTCTCTTCCTCAATTTGCACAAAATTATATATATCCCTTAAAGCAGCTTGTTTCTTATGAGCAGGGAAATATTTAGCAGAGAAGTAATAAATCATATCCTGGGGACTACGCACACAACCAGGATCAAGAGAATTAAACCATATCTTAGCATCAACCTTTAATTAAAATGGAAATATTTTAAGGATATAAAAGTAACGAGTTCTCTCATCAGTAGTGAACAGGGTGGCTATATCATTTAATTTAGTAAGATGTGCCACAACAATTTAAGATTCATAGCCATGAAAAGGATCAGATTCAACCAAAGTAATTATATCAGGATCAACAGAGAATTCATAATCCTTATCAGTAACAAAGATAGGTGAAGTGGCAAAAGCAGGGTCAGGTTTCATTCTAGCATTAAGAGGTTGTTGCTTCCATTTAGCTAATAACCTCTAGAGCTCGTACCTATCTTTGCAAGCTAAAATAGCTAAAGAAGCTACTTTATCAAAAACATAACCCTCAGGAATAACAGGTGGGTCTTCATCATCACTTTCATCAATATTACCAGATTCAATATTTTCATTCTCTCTAGCCCTAGCAAGTTGTTCATCAAGAAATTCACCACGTGGCACAGTAGTATCAAGCATTGAAGTAGTTTCATCATAAGTATCATGTATAGCAGAAGTGGCATCATCAATAACATGCGACATATCAGAACAAATAGCATAAGCAGGTTTAGGTGTCGCAAGCTTACTCAAAACAGAAGGTGAATCAAGTGCAGAGCTAGATGGCAGTTCCTTACCTCCCATCATAGCTGAGGGATAAATCTTAGTTCTTGGATCTTTCAAGTTCTTCATAATGATAGGCAGATATATATATCCCAGGTGACTCAAAGAATAGAGCTATGCTCCCCGGCAACGGCGCCAGAAAATAGTCTTGATAACCCACAAGTATAGGGAATCGCAACAATTTTCGAGGGTAGAGTATTCAACCCAAATTTATTGATTCGACACAAGGGGAGCCAAAGAATATTCTCAAGTATTAGCAGCTGAGTTGTCAATTCAACCACACCTGGAAACTTAGTATCTGCAGCAAAGTATTTAGTAGCAAAATAATATGATAGTAGTGGTAACGGTAGCAAAAGGCAACTGTAGCAAAAGTAATGTTTTTAGTATTTTGTAGTGATGATAGCAATAGCAACGGAAAAGTGAATAAGCGAAGAACAATATATGGAAAGCTCGTATGCAATGGATCGGTGATGGAGAATTATGCCGGATGCGGTTCATCATGTAACAATCCTAACCTAGGGTGACACAGAACTAGCTCGAGTTCATCAATGTAATGTAGGCATGTATTCCGAATATAGTCATACGTGCTTATGGAAAAGAACTTGCATGATATCTTTTGTCCTACCCTCCCGTGGCAGCGGGGTCCTAATGGAAACTAAGGGATATTAAGGCCTCCTTTTAATAGAGTACCGAAACAAAGCATTAACACATAGTGAATACAGGAACTCCTCAAACTATGGTCATCACCAGTAAGTATCCCGATTATTGTCACTTTGGGGTTAACGGATCATAACACATAATAGGTGACTATAGACTTGCAAGATAGGATCAAGAACTCTCATATATTGATGAAAACATAATAGGTTCAGATCTGAAATCATGGCACTCGGGCCCAGTTACAAGCATTAAGCATAGCAAAGTCATAGCAACATCAATCTCAGAACATAGTGGATACTAGGGATCAAACCCTAACAAAACTAACTCGATTACATGATAGATCCCATCCAACCCATCACCGTCTAACAAGCCTACGATGGAATTACTCACGCACGGCGGTGAGCATCATGAAATTGGTGATGGAGGATGGTTGATGATGACGATGGTGACGGATTCCCCTCTCCGGAGCCCCGAACGGACTCCAGATCAGCCCTCCTGAGAGGTTTTAGGGCTTGGCGGCGGCTCTGTATCGTAAAACACGATGAATTCTTCTCTCTGATTTTTTTCTCTTTGAAACCAAATATATAGAGTTGGAGTTGAGGTCAGAGGAGATCTAGGGGGCCCACGAGGTAGGGGGGCGCACCCCCACCCTCGTGGACAGGTGGTGGGCCCCATGGCCTTCATCTGTTGCAAGGATTTTTATTATTTCCAAAAAGTTGTTTCGTGAAGTTTCAGGTCATTCCGAGAACTTTTGTTTCTGCACATAAATAACACCATGGTAATTTTGCTGAAAATCGCGTCAGTCCGGGTTAGTTACATTCAAATCATGCAAGTTAGTGTCCAAAACCAGGGCAAAAGTGTTTGGAAAAGTAGATACGATGGAGACGTATCACATGCTGGCTAGCGGTCGATGTGTGGAGTAATAGTAGTAGATGCAGAATCATTTTGATCTACTTGACACGGACGTGATGCATATATTCATGATCATTGCCTTAGATATCTTCATAACTATGCACTTTTCTATCAATTGTTCGGCAGTAATTTGTTCACCCACCGTAATACATGCTATCATGAGAGAAGCCACTAGTGAAACCTATGGCCCCTGAGTCTCTTTCTTATTATATTGCATCTCTTTTATTATCGCATCTCGTTTGCTATTTTGCAATCTTTATTTTCCAATCTATGCAACAAAATAACAAAAATATTTATCTTACTATCTCTATCAGATCTCACTTTCACAAGTGACCGTGAATGGATTGACAACCCCTTTAACGCGTCGGTTGCGAGGTTCTTGATTGTTTGTGCAGGTACTAGGTGACTTGTGTGTTGTCTCCTACTGGATTGATACCTTGGTTCACAAAAACTGAGGGAAATACTTATGCTACTTTGCACTCAACCCATTTCGTTAGCTTAGCACTTGATCGTTTAAGTTTACTACTATTGCTTTCTTCATGACTTATACATGTTCCTATGACTATGAGATTGTGCAACTCCTGAATACCAGAGGAACACTTTGTGTGCTACCAGATGTCACAAAGTAACTGGGTGATTATAAAGGTGCTCTACAGGTGTCTCTGATGGTGTTCGTGGAGTTGGCATAGATCAAGAATAGAATTTGTCACTCCGATTGTCAGAGAGGTATCTCTGGGCCCTCTCGGTAATGCACATCACTAAAAGACTTGCAAGCAATGTGACTAATGAGTTAGTTGCGGGATGTTGCATTACGGAACGAGTAAAGAGACTTGCCGGTAACGAGATTGAACTAGGTATTGAGATACCGACGATCAAACCTCAGGCAAGTAACATACTGATGACAAAGGGAACAACGTATGTTGTTATGCGGTTTGACTGATAAAGATCTTCGTAGAATATGTAGGAACCAATATGGGCATCCAGTTTCCGCTATTGGTTATTGACCGGAGCCATTTCTAGGTCATGTCGACATAGTTCTTGAACCCGTAGGGTCGGCACGCTTAAAGTTCTGTGATGATCAGTATTATGAATTTTTATGTTTTGATGTCCCGAAGGTAGTTCGGAGTCCTGGATATGATGACGGACATGACGAGGAGTCTCGAAATGGTCGAGATGTATAGATCGATATACTGGATGACTATGTTCGGACACCGGAAGGGTTCCGGGAGGTTTCAGACATATACCGGAGTACTGGTGGTTACCGGACCCCCCCCCCCGGTCGGGAAGCTATTTTGGGCCTTATGGGCCTTAGTGGAGAAGAGAGAGGGCAGCCAGGAGGTGGTGCGCGGCCCCGCTTGCCCCAATCCGAATTGGACAAGGGGAAGGGGCGGCGGCCCCCACTCCTTTCTTCTCTCCACCTCCTCCTTCCCCCTTCTCCTTCTTTGAATAGGAAAGGGAGGGGGAAAACTACTTGGAGTAGGATTGCCCCCCCTTGGGCGCGCCTCTCCCCTGACCTGCGCTCTCCTCCTCCACCCCCTTTATATACGGGGGTAGGTGGGCACCCCAAAGACACAACAATTGATCTTTTGATCTCTTAGCCGTGTGCGGTGCCCCCCCTCCACCATAATCCACCTCGGTTATATCGTAGCGGTGCTTAGGTGAAGCCCTGCGATGGTAGCTTCAT
Source organism: Triticum aestivum (assembly GCF_018294505.1). Classification (NCBI taxonomy): domain Eukaryota; kingdom Viridiplantae; phylum Streptophyta; class Magnoliopsida; order Poales; family Poaceae; genus Triticum; species Triticum aestivum. The sequence continues at coordinate 117,923,552 of NC_057812.1, forward strand.
CAACATCGTCACCACACCGTTGTGCTGACGAAACTCTCCCTCGAGCTCTACTGGATCGTGAGTTCGCGGGACGTCACCAAGCTGAACGTGTGCTGAACGTGGACTTGCCGTGCGTTTGGTGCTGAGGATCGGTCGATCGCGAAGACGTAAGACTACATCAACCACGTTGTTATAACGCTTCCGCTTAACAGTCTACGAGGGTACGTGGACGACACTCTCCAGTATCGTTTCTATGCATCACCATGATCTTGCGTGTGTGTAGGATTTTTTTGAAATTACTACGTTCCCAACAGTGGCATCCAAGCCAGATTTATGCATAGATGTTATATGCACGAGTAGAAAACAAGTGAGTTGTGGGTGATACAAGTCATACTACTTACCAGCATGTCATACTCTGGTTCGGCGGTATTGTTGGATGAAGCGGCCCGGACCGACATTATGCGTACGCTTACGCGAGACTGGTTCTACCAACATGCTTTGCACACAGGTGGCTGGCGGGTGTCAGTTTCTCTAACTTTAGTTGAACCGAGTGTGGCTACACCCGGTCCTTGAGAAGATTAAAACAACACTAACTTGACAAACTATCGTTGTGGTTTAGATGCGTAGGTAAGAACGGTTCTTTCTCAACCCGTAGCAGCCACGTAAAACTTGCAACAACAAAGTAGAGGACGTCTAACTTGTTTTTGCAGGGCATGTTGTGATGTGATATGGTCAAGACATGATTCTATATTTATTGTATGAGATGATCATGTTTTGTAATGGAGTTATCGGCAACTGGCAGGAGCCATATGGTTGTCGCTTTATTGTATGCAATGCAATCGCGGTGTAATTGCTTTACTTTATCACTAAGCGGTAGCGATAGTCATAGAAGAAATAGTTGGCGAAACGACAATGATGCTACGATGGAGATCAAGGTGTCGCGCCGGTGACGATGGTGATCATGACGGTGCTTTGGAGATGGAGATCAAAGCACAAGATGATGATGGCCATATCATATCACTTATATTGATTGCATGTGATGTTTATCCTTTATGCATCTTATTTTGCTTTGTTTGACGGTAGCATTATAATATGATCGCTCACTAAATTTCAAGGTAAAAAGTGTTCTCCCTGAGTATGCACTGTTGCCAAAGTTCTTCGTGTCGAGATGATACGTCTCCAACGTATCTATAATTGTTTATTGCTCCATGCTATATTATCTACTATTTTGGACTATATTGGGCTTTATTTTCCACTTTTATATTATTTTTGGGACTAACCTATTAACCGGAGGCCTAGCCCAGAATTGCTGTTTTTGCCTACTTTAGTGTTTCGGATAAACAGAATATCAAACGGAGTCCAAACGGAATAAAATCTTCGGAAACGTGATTTTCTCACCGAACGTGATCCAGGAGACTTGGACCCTACTGCAAGGGATCAAAGAGGAGGTCACGAGGGTGGGGGGCGCCCCCCCCTAGGGCGTGCCCCCCTGCATCGTGGGCCCCTCGGTGCTCCACCGACGTACTCCTTTCTCCTATATATACACACGTACCCCCAAATGATCAGAATAGGAGCCAAAAACCTAATTCCACCGTCGCAACTTTCTGTATCCATGAGATCCCATCTTGGGGCCTGTTCCGGAGCTCCGCCGGAAGAGGGCCGTCATCACGGAGGGCTTCTACACCATCATAGCCCCTCCGATGAAGTGTGAGTAGTTTACCTCAGACCTTCGGGTCCATAGTTAGTAGCTAGATGGATTCTTCTCTCTCTTTGAATCTCAATACAAAGTTCTCCCCCTCTCTTGTGGAGATCTATTCGATGTAATCTTCTTTTTGCGGTGTGTTTGTTGAGACCAATGAATTGTGGGTTTATGATACAGTCTATCTATGAATAATATTTGAATCTTCTCTGAATTCTTTTATGCATGATTGGTTATCTTTGCAAGTCTCTTCGAATTATCCATTTGGTTTGGCCAACTAGATTGGTAGTTCTTGCCATGGGAGAAGTGCTTAGCTTTGGGTTTGATCTTGCAGTGTCCTTACCCAGTGACAGAAGGGGAAGCAAGGCACGTATTGTATCGTTGCCATCGAGGATAACAAGATGGGGTTTATTTCATATTGCATGAATTTATCTCTCTACATCATGTCATCTTCCTTGAGGCGTTACTCTGTTTTTAACTTAATACTCTAGATGCATGATGGATAGCGGTCGATGAGTGGAGTAATAGTAGTAGATGCAGAATCATTTCGATATACTTGTCACGGACGTGATGCCTATATACATGATCATGCCTAGATATTCTCATAATTATGCACAATTCTATCAATTGCTCAACAGTAATTTGTTCACCCACCATAGAATACTTATGCTCTTGAGAGAAGCCACTAGTGAAACCTATGGCCCCCGGGTCTATTCTCATCATATCAATCTCCATCACTTTATATTGTTTTGCTATTTACTTTGCCTTTACTTTTTACTTTGCATCTTTATATCAAAAATACCAAAAATATTCTATCTATCAGATCTCACTCTCGTAAGTGACCGTGAAGGGCTTGACAACCCCTAATCGCGTTGGTTGCGAGTAGCTATCGCTTTGTGCAGGTACGAGGGACTTGAGCGTGGGCTCCTACTGGAATGATACCTTGGTTCTCAAAAACTGAGGGAAATACTTACGCTGCTCTGCTGCATCATCCCTTCCTCTTCGAGGAAAACCAACACAAGCTCAAGATGTAGCAAGAAGGATTTCTGGCGCCGTTGCCGGGGAGTCTATGCAACAGTCAACATACCAAGTACCCATCACAATCCCTATCTCTCGCATTACATTATTTGCCATTTGCCTCTCGTTTTCCTCTCCCCCAATTCACCCCTGCCATTTTATTTGCCCTCTCTCTCTATCCTCCCTTTCTGTTTGCCTCTTTTTCTGCTTGCTTTTTGTTTGCTCGTGTGTTAGATTGCTTGTTTGTCGCGATGGCTCAAGATACTACCAAATTTTGTGACTTCACCAATACCAATAATAATGATTTCCTTAGCACTTCGATTGCTCCTCTTACCGATGCTGAATCTTGTGAAATTAATACTGCTTTGTTGAATCTTGTTATGAAAGATCAATTCGCCGGCCTTCCTAGTGAAGATGCCGCTACTCATCTGAATAGCTTCGTTGATTTATGTGATATGCAAAAGAAAAAAGATGTCAATAATGATGTCGTTAAATTGAAGCTATTTCCTTTTTCGCTTAGAGATCGTGCTAAAGCTTGGTTTTCGTCTTTGCCTAAGAATAGTATTGATTCATGGAACAAATGCAAAGATGCTTTTATCTCTAAGTATTTTCCTCCCGCTAAGATCATCTCTCTTAGAAATGATATAATGAACTTTAAACAACTTGATCATGAACATGTTGCACAAGCTTGGGAGAGAATGAAATTAATGATACGTAATTGGCCTACTCATGGTTTGAATTTGTGGATGATTATACACAAATTTTATGCTGGATTGAATTTTGCTTCTAGAAATCTTTTAGATTCGGCCGCGCAAGGTACTTTTATGGAAATCACTTTAGGAGATTCTACTAAACTTCTAGATAATATTATGGTTAATTATTCTCAATGGCATACCGAAAGAACTTCTAATAAAAAAGTGCATGCGATAGAAGAAATTAATGTGTTGAGTGGAAAGATGGATGAACTTATGAAATTATTTGCTACTAAGAGTGTTTCTTCTGATCCTAATGATACGGCTTTGTCTACTTTGATTGATAATAACAATGAATCTATGGATGTGAATTTTGTTGGTAGGAATAATTTTGGTAACAACGCTTATAGAGGGAATTTTAATCCTAGGCCATATCCTAGTAATCCTTCTAATAATTATGGGAATTCCTACAACAACTATTATGGAGATTATGATAAGATGCCCTCTGATTTTGAATCTAATATTAAAGAATTTATTTCTTTGCAAAACAATTTTAATGCTATGATTGAAGAAAAATTGCTTAAGATTCATGATTTGGCTAGGAATGTTGATAGAATTGCTCTTGATGTTGATGCTTTGATACTTAGATCTATTCCACCTAAGCATGATATTGATGAGTCTCTAAAAGCCATGAGAATTTCAATTGATGAGTGTAAAGAAAGAACCGCTAGGATGCGTGCTTCCAAAGATGCCTTTATTAAAGTGTTTTCTTCTAATTCTTATGAAAATCAAGATGAAGATCTAAAAGTTATGATGTGTCTCCTATTAAATCTTTGTTTTGCAATATGAATCTTGATGAAACTGAATATGATCTTCCTTTACCTAGAGGGTGTTCTAAAAATTCGGAGTGTTTAGATCTTAATGATGAAATTGATAAAAGTGGGATGGAAAGAAATAAAAATCTAGATGTTACTAAACCCACTATATTGGATTTCAAGGAATTTAATTATGAAAATTGCTCTTTGATTGATTGTATTTCCTTGTTGCAATCCATGCTAAATTCTCCACATGCTTATAGTCGAAATAAAGCCTTCACCGAACATATTGTAGATGCCTTGATGCAATCTTATGAAGAAAAACTTGATTTGAAAGTTTCCATCCCTAGAAAACTCTATGATGAGTGGGAACCAACTATTAAAATTAAAATTAAAGATCATGAGTTTTATGCTTTGTGTGATTTGGGTGCTAGTGTCTCTACTATTCCCAAGACTCTGTGTGATTTACTAGATTTCCGTAATTTTGATGATTGCTCTCTAAACTTGCATCTTGCGGATTCCACTATTAAGAAACCTATGGGAAGAATTAATGATGTTCTTATTGTTGCAAATAGGAATTATGTGCCCGTAGATTTCATTGTTCTTGATATAGATTGCAATCCTTCTTGCCCTATTATTCTTGGTAGACCTTTCCTTAGAACGATTGGTGCGATTATTGATATGAAGGAAGGGAATATTAGATTTAAATTTCCACTAAAAAAGGGCATGGAACACTTTCCAAGAAAGAAAATAAAATTACCAAATGAAACTATCATGGGAGCCACTTATGGATTGCCTACCAAAGATGGCAATACCTAGATCTATTCTTGCTCGTTATGCCTAGCTAGGGGCGTTAAACGATAGCGCTTGTTGGGAGGCAACCCAATTTTATTTTTGTTCCTTGCTTTTTTTGCTCCTGTTTAGTAATAAATAAATTATTTATCCTGTTTTGGTTGTGTTTTTTGTGTTTAATTAGTGTTTGTGACAAGTAGAACCGTTGGGAAGACTTGGGGAAAGTCTTGTTGAACTTGCTGTAAAAAACAGAAACTTTAGCGCTCACGAGAACTGCTGTAATTTTTATTTAAGAGTGATATTTAGTTAATTCTGTTTGAATATGATTAATAGATAAATTCCTCACGTCCGGGAATTTATTTTATAATTTTTTGGGTTCCAGATTTTGCGCTAGCTACAGATTACTACAGACTGTTCTGTTTTTGACAGATTCTGTTTTTCGTGTGTTGTTTGCTTATTTTGATGAATCTATGGCTAGTAAAATAGTTTATAATCCATAGAGAAGTTGGAATACAGTAGGTTTAGCACCAATAAAAATAAAGAATGAGTTCATTACAGTACCTTGAAGTGGTCTTTTGTTTTCTTTCGCTAACGGAGCTCACGAGTTTTCTATCTTGAGTTTTGTGTTGTGAAGTTTTCATGTTTTGGGTGAATTCTTTTGATGGATCATGGAACAAGGAGTGGCAAGAACCTAAGCTTGGGGATGCCCATGGCACCCCCAAGATAATCCAAGGACACCAAAAAGTCAGAGCTTGGGGATGCCCCGGAAGGCATCCCCTCTTTCGTCCACTTCCATCGGTAATTTACTTGGAGCTATATTTTTATTCACCAACATGATATGTGTTTTGCTTGGAGCGTCTTGTATTATTTATGTCTTTCTTTGTTAGTATGCCACAATCATCCTTTCTGTACACACCTTTTGAGAGAGCCATACATGAATTAAAATTTGATAGAATACTCTATGTGCTTCACTTATATCTTTTGAGTTAGATAATTTTAATCTATGTGCTTCACTTATATCTTTTGAGCTAGATAAGTTTGCTCTATGTGCTTCACTTATATCCTTTGAGCTAGATAGTTTTGCTCTATGTGCTTCACTTATATCTTTGAGCTAGATAGTTTTGCTCTATGTGCTTCATTTATATCTTTTGAGCCAGATAAATTTGCTCTATGTGCTTCACTTAGATCTTTTAGAGCACGGTGGTGGATTCGTTTTAAAGAAACTATGGATCTCTCATGCTTCACTTAAATTAATTTGAGAGTCTCTTAATCGCATGGTAATTTGCCTAATAATAATATGCTTGGTATTCAAGATTTGTGAAACTTTCTTTTAAGTGTGTTGAATACTAAGAAAAGATTGAAGCATGATAATTGTTTTGAGATATGGAGGTGATAATATTAAAGTCATGCTAGTTGAGTAGTTGTGAATTTAAAGAATACATGTGTTGAAGTTTGTGATTCCCATAGCATGCACGTATGGTGAACCGTTATGTGATGAAGTTGGAGCATGATTTATTTATTGATTGTCTTCCTTATGAGTGGCGGTCGGGGACGAGCGATGGTCTTTTCCTACCAATCTATCCCCCTAGGAGCATGCGCATAATACTTTGCTTTGATAACTTCTAAATTTTTGCAATAAGTATATGAGTTCTTTATGACTAATGTTGAGTCCATGGATTATACGCACTCTCACCCTTCCACCCTTGCTAGCCTCTCTAATACCGCGCACCTTTCGCTGGTATCATACACCTACCATATACCTTCCTCAAAACAGCCACCATACCTACCTATTATGGCATTTCCATAGTCATTCCGAGATATATTGACATGCAACTTTCCACCATCTAGTTCATCATGACACATCCATCATTGTCATATTGCTTAGCATGATCATGTAGTTGACATAGTATTTGTGGCAAAGCCACCATTCATAATTCTTTCATACTTGTCACTCTTGATTCATTGCATATCCCGGTACACCGCCGGAGGCATTCATATAGAGTCATACTTTGTTTTAGTATCGAGTTGTAATCATTGAGTTGTAAATAAATAGAAGTGTGATGATCATCATTCAATAGAGCATTCTCCCAAAAAAAGAGAAAGGCCAAAGAAAAAAAGAAGGCCCAAAAAAAGGGGCAATGCTACTATCCTTTTTTTCCACACTTGTGCTTCAAAGTAGCACCATGATATAGGAAGTCTCATATATTGTGCTTCAAAGTAGCACCATGTTCTTCATATAGAGAGTCTCATATATTATCACTTTCATATACTAGTGGGAATTTTACGTTATAGAACTTGGCTTGTATATTCCAATGATGGGCTTTCTCAAATTGCCCTAGGTCTTCGTGAGCAAGCAAGTTGGATGCACACCCACTAGTTTCTTTTGTTGAGCTTCCATACATTTATAGCTCTAGTGCATCCGTTGCATGGCAATCCCTACTCACTCACATTGCTATCTATTGATGGGCATCTCCATAGCCCGTTGATACGCCTAGTTGATGTGAGACTATCTTCTCCTTTTTGTCTTCTCCACAACCACCATTCTATTCCACCTATAGTGTTATATCCATGGCTCACGCTCATGTATTCTGTGAGGATTGACAAAGTTTTGAAATAGTTAGAGTATGAAACAATTTCTTGGCTTTTCATCGGGGTTGTGCATGATTTAAATATTTTGTGTGGGGAAGATGGAGCATAGCCAGACTATATGATTTTGTAGGGATAACTTTGTTTGGCCATGTTATTTTGAGAAGACATAATTGCTTTGTTAGTATGCTTTAAGTATTATTATTTTCTATGTCAATATAAACTTTCGTCTTGAATCTTTCTAATCTGAATATTCATACCACAATTAAGAAGATTTGCATTGGAATTATGCCAAGTAGCACTCCGCATCAAAAATTCTCTTTTTATCATTTACCTACTCGAGGACGAGCAGGAATTAAGCTTGGGGATGCCTGATGCGTCTCCAACGTATCTATCATTTTTGATTGCTCCATGCTATATTATCTACTGGTTTGGACTATATTGGGCTTTATTTTCCCCTTTTATATTATTTTTGGGACTAACCTATTAACCGGAGGCCCAGCCCAGAATTGATGTTTTTTGCCTATTTCAGTGTTTCGGATAAATAGAATATCAAACGGAGTCCAAACAGAATAAAATCATTTCGATCTACTTGTCACGGACATGATGCCTATATACATGATCATGCTTATATTCTCATAATTATGCACAATTCTATCAATTGCTCAACAGTAATTTGTTCACCCACCGTAGAATACTTATGCTCTTGAGAGAAGCCACTAGTGAAACCTATGGCCCCCGGGTCTATTCTCATCATATCAATCTCCATCACTTTATATTGTTTTGCTATTTACTTTGCCTTTACTTTTTACTTTGCATCTTTATATCAAAAATACCAAAAATATTCTATCTATCAGATCTCACTCTCGTAAGTGACCATGAAGGGCTTGACAACCCCTAATCGCGTTGGTTGCGAGTAGCTATCGCTTTGTGCAGGTACGAGGGACTTGAGCGTGGGCTCCTACTGGAATGATACCTTGGTTCTCAAAAACTGAGGGAAATAGTTACACTGCTCTGCTGCATCATCCCTTCCTCTACGGGGAAAACCAACGCAAGCTCAAGATGTAGCAAGAAGGATTTCTGGCGCCGTTGTCGGGGAGTCTACGCAACAGTCAACATACCAAGTACCCATCACAATCCCTATCTCTCGCATTACATTATTTGCCATTTGCCTCTCGTTTTCCTATCCCCCCAATTCACCCTTGCCGTTTTATTTGCCCTCTCTCTCTATCCTCCCTCTCTGTTTGCCTCTTTTTCCGCTTGCTTTTTGTCTGCTCGTGTGTTAGATTGCTTGTTTGTCGCGATGGCTCAAGATACTACCAAATTGTGTGACTTCACCAATACCAATAATAATGATTTCCTTAGCACTCCGATTGCTCCTCTTACCGATGCTGAATCTTGTGAAATTAATACTGCTTTGTTGAATCTTGTTATGAAAGATCAATTCACCGGCCTTCCTAGTGAAGATGCCGCTACTCATCTGAATAGCTTCGTTGATTTATGTGTTATGCAAAAGAAAAAAGATGTCAATAATGATGTCGTTAAATTGAAGCTATTTCCTTTTTCGCTTAGAGATCGTGCTAAAGCTTGGTTTTCGTCTTTGCCTAAGAATAGTATTGATTCATGGAACAAATGCAACGCCAGATCGTGCTAAAGAACCGCTGGGTGCCAAACCCGCTGCAGGAGCAACGCCAGATGTTATGAACGTCTAGCAGAGCAAAGCTGATGACTACTCAATAGTCCACTGTTTCATGCTTTATGGCTTAGAATCGGGACTTCAACGGCGTGTTGAACGTCATGGAGCATATGAGATGTTCCAGGAGTTGAAGTTAATATTTCAAGCAAATGCCCGGATTGAGAGATATGAAGTCTCCAATAAGTTCTACAGCTGCAAGATGGAGGAGAATATTTCTGTCAGTGAACATATACTCCGAATGTCTGGATATCATAACCACCTGACTCAGCTGGGAGTTAATCTTCCAGTTGATAGTGTCATTGACAGAGTTCTACAATCACTGCCACCAAGCGACAAGAGCTTTGTGATGAAGTATAATATGCAAGGGATGGATAAGACAATTCCCGAGCTCTTCGCAATGCTAAAGGTTGCGGAGGTAGAAATCAAGGAGCATCAAGTGTTGATCGTCAACAAGACCACCAGTTTCAAGAAAAAGGGTCAAGGGAAGAAGAAAGGGAACTTCAAGAAGAACGGCAAACAAGTTGCTGCTCAAGAGAAGAAAACCAAGTCTAGACCTAAGCCTGAGACTGAGTACTTCTACTTCAAAGGGACTGGTCACTAGAAGCGGAACTGCCCCAAGTATTTGGCGGATAAGAAGGATGGCAAGGTGAACAAAGGTATATGTGATATACATGTTATTGACGTGTTCCTTACTAGAGCTCGCAGTAGCACCTGGGTATTCGATACTGGTTTTGTTGCTAATATTTGCAACTCGAAACAGGAAGTATGGATTAAGTGAAGACTGGCTAAGGACAAGGTGACGATGCGCATGAGAAATGGTTCCAAAGTCGATGTGATCACCGTCGGAATGCTACCTCTACATCTACCTTCGGGATTAGTTTTAGACCTAAATAATTGTTATTTGGTGCCAGCGTTAAGCATGAACATTGTATCTGGATCTTGTTTGATGCGAGACGGTTATTCATTTAAATATGAGAATAATGCTTGTTCTATTTATATGAGTAATATATTTTATGGTCATGCACCGTTAAAGAGTGGTCTATTTGTGTTGAATCTCGATAGTAGCGATACACATATTCATAATGTTAAAGCCAAAAGATGCAGAGTTGATAATCATAGTGCAACTTATTTGTGGCACTACCGTTTGGGTCATATTGGTGTAAAGCGCATGAAGAAACTCCATACTGATGGACTTCTGGAATCACTTGATTATGAATCACTTGGTACTTGCGAACCATGCCTCATGGGCAAGATGACTAAAACACCGTTCTCCGGAATAATGGAGCGAGCAACAGACTTGTTGGAAATCATACATACTGATGTATGTGGTCCGATGAATATTGAGGCTCGCGGTGAGTATCGTTATTTTCTCACCTTCACAGATGATTTGAGCAGATATGGGTATACCTACTTAATGAAACATAAGTCTGAAATATTTGAAAAGTTCAAAGAATTTCATAGTGAAGTGGAAAATCATCATAACAAGAAAATAAAGTTTCAACGATCTGATCGTGGAGGAGAATATTTGAGTTACGAGTTTGGTGTACATTTAAAACAATGTGGAATAGTTTCGCAACTCACGCCACCCGGAACACCACAGTGTAATGGTGTGTCCGAACGTCGTAATTGTACTTTACTAGATATGCTGCGATATATGATGTCTCTTACTGATTTACCACTATCATTTTGGGGATATGCTTTAGAGACAGCTGCATTCACGTTAAATAGGGCACCATCGAAATCCGTTGAGACAACACCTTATGAACTGTGGTTTGGAAAGAAACCAAAGTTGTCGTTTCTTAAACTTTGGGGCTGTGATGCTTATGTGAAAAATCTTCAACCTGATAAGCTCGAACCCAAATCGGAGAAATGTGTCTTCATAGTATACCCAAAGGAGACTGTTGGGTACACCTTCTATCACAGATCCGAAGGCAAGACATATGTTGCTAAGAATGGATCCTGTCTAGGGAAGGAGTTTCTCTTGAAAGAAGTGAGTGGGAGGAAAGTAGAACTTGATGAGGTAAATGTACCTGCTCCCTTATTGGAGAGTAGTTCATCACAGAAACCGGTTCCTGTGACACCTACACCAATTAGCGAGGACGCTAATGATGATGATCACGAAACTTCAGATCAAGTTACTACTGAACCTCATAGGCCAATTAGAGTACGATCTGCACCATAGTTGTACGGTAATCCTGTTCTAGAGGTCATGTTACTTGACCATGACGAACCTGCGAACTATGAGGAAGCAATGATGAGCCCAGATTCCGCAAAATGGCTTGAAGCCATGTAATATGAAATGGGATCCATGTATGAGAACAAAGTGTGGACTTTGGTTGACTTGCCCGATGATTAGCAAGCCATCGAGAATAAATGGATCTTCAAGAAGAAGACTGACACTAACAGTAACGTTACTGTCTACAAAGCTCGACTTGTTGCAAAAGGTTTTTAACAAGTTCAAGGAGTTGACTATGATGATACCTTCTCACCCGTACCGATGCTTAAGTCCGTCCGAATCATGTTAGCAATTGCCGCATTTTATGATTATGAAATTTGGCAAATGGATGTAAATACTGCATTCCTGAATTGATTTCTGGAAGAAGAATTGTATATGATGCAACCTGAACGTTTTATCGATCCAAAGGGTACTAACAAAGTGTGCAACCTCCAACGATCCATTTATGGACTGGTGCAAGCCTCTCGGAGTTGGAATAAACATTTTGATAGTGTGATCAAAGCATATGGTTTTATACAGTCTTTTGAAGAAGCCTGTATTTACAAGAAAGTGAGTGAGAGCTCTGTAGCATTTCTAATATTATATGTGGATGACATATTGTTGATTGGAAATGATATAAAATTTCTGGATAGCACAAAAGGATACTTGAGTAATAGTTTCCTAATGAAAGACCTTGGTGAAGCTGCTTATATATTGGGCATCAAGATCTATAGAGATAGATCAAGTCGCTTAATTGGACTTTCACAAAGCACATACCTTGATAAAGTTTTGAAGAAGTTCAAAATGGATCAAGCTAAGAAAGGGTTCTTGCCTGTGTTACAAGGTATGAAGTTGAGTAAGACTCAATGCCCGACCACTTCAAAAGATAGAGAGAAAATGAAAAGTGTTCCCTATGCTTCAACCATAGGCTCTATCATGTATGCAATGCTGTGTACCAGACCTAATGTGTGCCTTGCTATTAGTTTAGCAGGGAGGTACCAAAGTAAACCAGGAGTGGATCACTGGACAGCGGTCAAGAACATCCTGAAATACCTGAAAAGGACTAAGGATATGTTTCTCATTTATGGAGGTGACAAAGAGCTTGTCGTAAATGGTTATGTCGATGCAAGCTTTGACACTGATCCGGACGATTCTAAATCGCAAAATGGATACGTGTTTATATTGAACGGTGGAGCTGTCAGTTGGAGCAGTTCTAAACAAAGCATCATGGTGGGATCTATGTGTGAAGCGGAGTACATAGCGGCTTCGGAAGCAGCAAATGAAGGAATCTGGATGAAGGAGTTCATATCCGATCTAGGTGTTATACCTAGTGCATCGGGTCCAATGAAAATCTTTTGTGAGAATACTAGTGCTATTGCCTTGGCAAAGGAATCTAGATTTCACAAGAGAACCAAGCACATCAAGAGACGCTTCAATTGCATCCGGGATCAAGTCCAGGTGGGAGACATAGAGATTTGCAAGATACATATGGATCTGAATGTTGTAGACCCATTGACTAGGCCTCTTCCACGAGCAAAACATGATCAACACCAAGACTCCATGGGTGTTAGAATCATTATTGTGTAATCTAGATTATTGACTCTAGTGCAAGTGGGAGACTGAAGGAAATATGCCCTAGAGGCAATAACAATGTTATTATTTATTTCCTCATATCATGATAAATGTTTATTATTCATGCTAGAATTGTATTAACCGGAAACATAATACATGTATGAATGCATAGACAAACATAGTGTCACTAGTATGCCTCTACTTTACTAGCTCGTTGATCAAAGATGGTTGAGTTTCCTAGCCATAGACATGAGTTGTTATTTGATCAACGGGATCACATCATTAGGAGAATGATGTGATTGACTTGACCCATTTCGTTAGCTTAGCACTTGATCGTTTAAGTTTACTGCTATTGCTTTCTTCATGACTTATACATGCTCCTATGACTATGAGATTGTGCAACTCCCGAATACCGGAGGAACACTTTGTCTGCTACCAAACGTCACAACATAACTGGGTGATTATAAAGGTGCTCTACAGGTGTCTCTGATGGTGTTCGTGGAGTTGGCATAGATCAAGAATAGGATTTGTCACTCCCATTGTCGAAGAGGTATCTCTCGGCCCTCTCGGTAATGCACATCACTATAAGCCTTGCAAGCAATGTGACTAATGAGTTAGTTGCGGGATGTTGCATTATGGAACGAGTAAAGAGACTTTCCGGTAATGAAATTGAACTAGGGTATTGAGATACCGACGATCGAATCTCGGGCAAGTAACATACCGATGACAAAGGGAACAACGTATGTTGTTATGCGGTTTGACCGATAAAGATCTTCGTAGAATATGTAGGAACCAATATGAGCATCTAGGTTCTGTTATTGGTTATTGACCGAAGACATGTGTAGGTCATGTCTACATAGTTCTCAACCCGTAGGGTCCACACGCTTAAAGTTCTGTGACGATCGGTATTATGAGTTTTTATGTTTTGATGTACCGAAGGTAGTTCCACTAGTGCAGAACCGGGCAATAGCACCGGTTCGTAAGGCCCTTTAGTGCCGGTTCAGTAACCGGCACTAAAGGCCCCCCCTTTAATATCGGTTCAGCACGAACCGGTGCTAAAGGGCAACCCCGTGGAACGAGGCGCGCCGTGGTCTGGAGGACCTTAGTCCCGGTTGGTAAGGATTTTTTTTATTTTTGAAATAAAGGAAAAACAGCCCGCCTACTGGGCCGGCACGGCCTGCGTATGACTAGAAACCCAATCTCTAGTTGGGCCAGGATGTAGGCCCGTACGGCCCAGTAGGCCCCACAAAGGCCTGCTTAGGGAGGAGCTCGACACGGTAGCCGCGGCAGGGCTTATAAACCGGTGTGAACTCCTCTCAACTAGCGAGGTGGGACTAAACATTATGCACTGCGGGTGGCAGCACACCACCTTTAGTTCCGGTTGGTGGCTCCAACCGGTACTAAAAGGGGGGTATTTAGTACCGGTTGAAGCCATCAACCCGTACTAAAGGCCACCACCTTTAGTACCGGTTGGTGGCTCCAACCGGTACTAAAGACCCCCCTTTAGTACCGTTTGAAGCCACCGACCCGTACTAAAGACCACAACCTCTTTAGTACCGGTTCGTGGCACGAACCTGTACTAAAGGCTCGCCACGAACCGGTACTAATGAGCGCCGCCCGCCTAGCCGTTCGAACAGGTACTAATGGTCACATTAGTGCCGGTTCAGTTACAAACCGGGACTAATGAGTTTCACTTTAGACCCTTTTTCTACTAGTGTTCGGAGTCCCGGATATGATCACGGACATGACGAGGAGTCTCGTAATGGTCGAGACATAAAGATCGATATATTGGATGACTATGTTCGGACACTAGAAGGGTTCCGGGAGGTTTCGGACATATACCAGAGTACCGGGGGTTACCGGACCCCCCCGGAAGCTATTGGGCCTTATGGGCCTTAGTGGAGAAGAGAGAGGGCAGCCAGGAGGTAGCGCGTGGCCCCCTTGCCCCAATCCGAATTGGACAAGGGGGAAGGGTGGCGGCCCCCCTCTCCTTCCTTCTCTCCACCTCCTCCTTCCCCTTCTCCTTCTTGGAATAGGAAAGGGAGGGGCAAACCTACTTGTAGTAGGATTTCCCCCCTTGGGCGCGCCTCTCCCCTGGCCGGCCCTCTCCTCCTCCCCCCTTGATATACGGGGGTAGGGGGCACCCCAAAGACACAACAATTGATCTTTTGATCACTTAGCCGTGTGCGGTGCCCCCCTCCTCCATAATCCACCTCAGTTATATCGTAGCGGTGCTTAGGCGAAGCCCTGCGACGGTAGCTTCGTCAACATCGTCACCACGCCATCGTCCTGACGAAACACTCCCTTGAGCTCTACTAGATCGTGAGTTTGCAGGACATCACCGAGCTGAACGTGTGCTTAACGCGGAGCTGCCGTACGTTCGGTGCTGAGGATCGGTCGATCGTGAAGACGTACGACTACATCAACCGCGTTGTTTTAACGCTTCCGCTTAACGGTCTACGAGGGTACGTGGACGACACTCTCCCCTCTCGTTGCTATGCATCACCATGATCTTGCGTGTGAGTAGGAATTTTTTTGAAATTACTACATTCCCCAACACCTTTCCTCTTCAAGGGAAAACCAACGCATGCTCAAGAGGTAGCAAGAAGGATTTCTGGCGCCGTTGCCGGGGAGATCTACGCCAAGTCAAGACATACCAAGTACCCATCATAAACTCTTCTCCCTCACATTACATTATTTTCCATTCGCCTCTCGTTTTCCTCTCCCCCACTTCTAAAACGATATTCGAAAACCTTTGCCTTTTCTTTCGGCCTTCTTCGGTTCGATCTTGTGTTACCATGTGCCTTCTAGTTGCTTGCATCTTCGCTTGCTAAAAATCTATTGTTATGGATCCTCATCCTCTTTCTAACCTTTTTAAAAGATCCAATTATGATGAACCAATTGCTAGTGAGTTGAGTGCACTAGATTATCTTTATGAGGTTTTGCTGGAAATTCATGAATCTGAAAATTGTGATGAAGTACTTTATGAAGTGATTCGCGGTAGATCTTTGAATAAAAAGCATGATTGCAATGATGTTATTATAAATTCTATGAATGTCAATTGTGCTAATAATATGCAAAAACCTAAGCTTGGGGATGCTAGTTTTGCTATGTCCACTAATTGTTGCAATGATCATGGTTGGGGTGATTCTTCTTGCGATCTTGAAATTTTATTTAAGCCCCGTGATGAATATAAGATTGATAATAATGTTTGAAATATTGAAAGTGGGTTTGGAAGAGTGTCAACTTTAGATCCCACGCATTTGTAGAATGTTCAATCTTATGCAATTTTTGGTAAAAGTGGGTTTGGAGAGGTCATGACTTTAGTTAATGTTAATCCCACGATTTTGGAAGAGTTTCAACTTTGCATGCATGTGGATCATGTTGAAAATATTTTATATGATAGCTATTTTGTTGAATTTGCTTATGATCCCACATATAATTATTATCAGAGATGAAAATACGATTGAAGGAATTTTCATGTTACTAAATTACCTCTCGTTATGTTGACATTGCTATTGTTTCTTTCCGCTTCCTTGCCTATGCTAGCTTTTGCTTGCTATGATAATTTATTTGCCTATAAGATGCCTATGCATAGGAAGTATGTTATACTTAGATGTGTTTGTCACGCATTTCATGATGCTCTCTTTGTGATTCAATTCTTATCTTTCATATGAGCATCATTGAAATTATCAATGCCGAGCTAGGGGCATTAAACGATAGCGCATGTTGGGAGGCAACCCAATTTTATTTTTGTTCTTTACTTTTTGTTCTTGTTTAGTAATAAATAATTTATCTTGCCTCTGTTATGATTATGTTTTTTATATTTTAATTACTTTTTGTGCCAAGTAAAGCCTTTAGGATCTTCTTGGGTGATTGTTGTTTGATCTTGCTGCTAAAAATAGAAAGTATGCACTCACAAAAATAATTTTCAGTCCTTTACCAGAGAGTAATAAAAAACCAATTCCAACTGCAGTAGATCAATATACACATTTTCCTCGTCATCCTAAGTTTTCAGAATTTTTGGAGTTACAGAAGTATTCGAAACCTACAGATTGCGACAGACTGTTCTGTTTTTGACAGATTATGTTTTTTGCGTGTTGTTTGCTTATTTTTGATGCATCTATGGCTAGTATCGGGGGGGTATGAACCATAGAGAAGTTGTAATACAGCAGGTTTAACACCAATATAAATAAAGAATGAGTTAATTACACTACCTTAAGGTGGTGGTTTATTTTCTTATACTAATAGAGCTCATGAGTTTTTCTGTTGAGTTTTGTGTTGTGAAGTTTTCAAGTTTTTGGGTAAAGATTTGATGGATTTTGGAACAAGGAGTGGCAAGAGCCTAAGCTTGGGGATGCCCAGGACACCCCAAGGTAAAATTCAAGGACAACCAAAAGCTTAAGCTTGGGGATGCCTCGGAAGGCATCCCCTCTTTTGTCTTCGTCTATCGGTAACTTTACTTGAGGCTATATTTTTATTCACCACATGATATCTCTTTTGCTTGGAGGATCTTCTATGATTTGAGTCTTTGCTTTTTAGTTTACCACAATCATCCTTGCTGTACACACCTTTTGGGAGAGACACGCATGAATCGGAATTTATTAGAATACTCTATGTGCTTCACTTATATCTTTTGAGCTATATAATTTTGCTCTAGTGCTTCACTTATATCTTTTTAGAGAACGGTGGTGGTTTTATTTTATTGAAATTATTGATCTGTCATGCTTAACTTATATTATTTTGAGAGTCTTTTAGAACAGCATGGTAATTTGTTTTGGTTATAAAACTAGTCCTAATATGATGGGCATCCAAGATGGGTATAATAAAAACTTACATATAAAGTGCATTGAATAGTAGGAGAAGTTTGATACTAGATAAATTTTTTGAGACATGAGGACGGTGATATTAGAGTCATCCTAGTTGAGTAGTTGTGATTTTGAGAAATACTTGTGTTGAGGTTTGCAAGTCCCGTAGCATGCACGTATGGTAACCATCGTGTAACAAATTTGAAGCATGAGGTATTTCTTTGATTTGTCTTCCTTATGAGTGGCGGTCGGGGACGAGCGATGGTCTTTTCCTACCAATCTATCACCCTAGGAGCATGTGCATAGTGCTTGGTTTTTGATGACTTGTAGATTTTGGCAATAAGTATGTGATTTCTATATGACTAATGTTGAGTCCATGGATTATACGCACTCTCACCCTTCCACCATGGCTAGCCTCTCTAGTACCGCGTAATTTTCGCCGGTACCATAAACCCACCATTTACCGTCCTCAAAACAGACACCTTACCTACCTATTATGGAATTTCCATAGCCATTCGGAGATATATTGCCATGCAGCTTTCCACCATTCCATTTATTATGACACGATCCATCATTGTCATATTGCCTTGCATGATCATGTAGTTAACATCATATTTGTGGCAAAGCCACCATTCATAATTTTTTCATACATGTCACTGTTGACTCATTGCACATCCCGGTACACCGCCGGAGGCACGCATATAGAGTCATATTTTTGTTCTAAGTATCGAGTTGTAATCTTTGAGTTGTAAATAAATAGAAGTGTGATGATCATCATTATTAGAGCATTTTTCCCATGTGAGGAAATAAAAAGGAGAAAGGACAAATAAAAAAAGAAGGCCCAAAAAAAGAGAGAAAAGAAAAAAATGACAGAAAAAGAGAGAAGGGACAATGCTACTATCCTTTTTCGTCACTTGTGCTTCAGAGTAGTGGGAAATTTTCATTATAGAACTTGTCTTTTATATTCCAACGATGGGCTTCCTCAAATGCCCTAAGTCTTCATGAGTAAGCAAGTTGGATGCACAACCACTTAGTTTCTTTTTGAGCTTTCATACATTTATAGCTCTAGTGCATCTGTCGCACGGGAATCCATACTCACTCACATTGATATCTAGTGTCACTCACATTGATATCTAGTGATGGGCATCTACGTAGCCGATTGATACGCCTAGTTGATGTGAGACCATCTTCCTCCTTTTTGTCTTCTCCACAACCACCACTCTATTCCACCTATAATGCTATGTCCCTGGCTCACGCTCGTGTATTGGGTGAAAGTTGAAAAAGTTTTATATTACTAAAGTATGAAACAATTGCTTGGCTTATCATCGGGGTTGTGCATGATTTGAGTATTTTGTGTGACGGAGATGGAGCATGGCCAAACTATATGATTTTGTAGGGATGAACTTTCTTTGGCCATGTTATTTTGAGTGGACATAATTACTTTGTTAGTATGCTTGAAGTATTATTATTTTTATGTCAATATTAAACTTTTGTCTTGAATCTTTCGGATCTAAACATTCATGCCACAATAAAGAAAATTACATTGATAAATATGTTAGGTAGCATTCCACATCAAAATTCTGTTTTTATCATTTACCTACTCGAGGACGAGCAGGAATTAAGCTTGGGGATGCTTGATATGTCTCCAACGTACCTATAATTTTTGTTTGTTCCATGCTATTATATTATTTGTTGTGGATGTTTAATGGGCTTTAATATGCTCTTTTATATTATTTTTGGGACTAACCAATTAACCGGAGGCCCAGTGCCAGTTTTTGTTTTTTGCCTATTTCAGTGTTTCGTAGAAAAAGGAATACCAAACAGAATGAAACCTTCGCAATGATCTTTCTTGGACCGAAAGCAAATCAGGAGACTTGGACTGGAAGTCTGGAAATCCATAAGGCGGCCACGAGATAGGAGGGCGCGCCCAGGGGGGTAGGCACGCCACCACCCTCATGGGCCCCATGGAGCTCCACCGATGTACTTCTTTCGCCTACATATACTCATATACCCTAGAAACATCAGGGGGAGCCACGAAACCACTTTTCCACCGCCGCAACCTTCTATACCCGTGAAATCCCATCTTGGGGCCTTTTCCGGCGATTTGCCGGAGGGGGAATCGATCACGGAGGGCTTCTACATCAACACCATAGCCTCTCCGATGAAGCGTGAGTAGTTTACCACAGACCTTCGGGTCCATAGTTATTAGCTAGATTACTTCTTCTCTCTGTTTGATCTTCAATACAAAGTTCTCCTCGATGTTCTTGGAGATCTATTCAATGTAATACTCTTTTGCGGTGTGTTTGCCGAGATCCGATGAATTCTGGGTTTATGAACTTGATTATCTATGAATATTATTTGGTTCTTCTCTGAATTCTTATATGGATGATTTGATATCTTTGCAAGTCTCTCCGAATTATCGATTTAGTTTGGCCTACTAGATTGATCTTTCTTGCAATGGGAGAAGTGCTTAGCTTTGGATTCAATCTTGCGGTGTCCTTTCCAAGTGACAGTAGGGGATGCAAGGCACATATTGTATTGTTGCCATCGAGGATAAAAAGATGGGGTTTATGTCATATTGCTTGATTTTATCCCTCTACATCATGTAATATTGCTTAAAGCATTACTCTGTTCTTATGCACCTAATACTCTAGATGCATGCTGGATAGCGGTTGATGTGTGGAGTAATAGTAGTAGATGCAGAATCATTTCGATCTACTTGACACGGACGTGATGCCTATATTCATGATCATTGCCTTAGATATCTTCATAACTATGCACTTTTCTATCAATTGCTCAGCAATAATTTGTTCACCCATCGTAATACATGCTATCATGAGAGAAGCCACTAGTGAAAGCTATGGCCCCCGGGTGTGTTGCTTATTATATTGCATCTCTTTAATTATCGCATCTCGTTTACTATTTTGCAATCTTTATTTCCCAATATATATAAAAAATACCAAAAATATTTATCTTACTATCTCTAATAGATCTCACTTTTGCAAGTGACCGTGAAGGGATTAACAACCCCTTTATCGCATTGCTTGCGAGGTTCTAGATTGTTTGTGCAGGTACTAGGTGACTTGTGTGTTGTCTCCTACTGGATTGATATCTTGGTTCCCAAAAACTAAGGGAAATACTTACGCTACTTTGCAGCATCACCCTTTCCTCTTCAAGGGAAATACTTACGCTACTTACGCTACTTTGCTATGACGCCTGGCTGTTTGAATTTCACTCCCATCTCTTGCATGTGACCTAGAAATTCACCCAAGGACAGACATGTGATTTTTTAAATAACTTTGGTGCACTGGAGCATGTGCTTGTAGTTCAAATTTGAATTATGCACATTAAATGCGTAGAAACTCAATTATTGTATAAAAAAGGCCAAACGAACCTGGAATAATTCCAAAATTTAGCACGGTACTTCTATTTGGTATAATCTGCCAATGTAAAAAAATTAAGGCGGGAGAAGGTAGTGTACGTACATTGTTTCGCACACGGAGGTGACACGTTCCCTCTCGGAACCACGAGCCTTCTTGAGGGAAGCTCCGGTTTGCAAGAAGCTTACACCAAAGCTTGTCCCAATTCGGCTAAAAAAATTACCGTGGCATGTTGGTGCCATGTCATGACACCATGCCAAGTTTCATGATTTTCAGGCGTGGTTTGAATTTGCAGGAACTAAAAAAGCAAGTATATTCTTTTCGGCCGAGCGATGACGCCCAGCTGTTTGAATTTCACTCCCATCTCTTGCATGGGACATAGAAATTCACCCAAGGACACACATGTGATTTTTCAAACAATTTGGTGCACTAGAGCATGTGCTTGTAGTTCAAATTTGAATTATGCACATTAAATGCGCAAAAACTCAATTAATGTATAAAAAGGCCAAACGAACCCGGAATAATTCCAAAATTTAGCACAGTACTTCTATTCGGTCTAATCTACCAGTGTAAAAAAATTAAGGCGGGAGAAGATATTGTACATATGTCGTTTCGCACACGGAGGTGACACGTTCCCTCTCGAAACCACGAGCCTTCTTGAGGGAAACTCTGGTTTGCAAGAAGCTTACACCAATACTTGTCCCAATTCGGCAAAAAGAAATTACCGGAGCATGTATGTGCCATGTCATGACACCAAGCCAAGTTTCATGATTTTCAGGCGTGTTTTGGATTTACAGTAATTAAAAAACCAAGTTTCTCAATCTTTCCCGCCGAGATGCCCAGATGTTTGAATTTCACTCCCATCTCTTGCATGGGACCTAGAAATTCACCCAAGGACACACATGTGATTTTTCA
Source organism: Triticum aestivum (assembly GCF_018294505.1). Classification (NCBI taxonomy): domain Eukaryota; kingdom Viridiplantae; phylum Streptophyta; class Magnoliopsida; order Poales; family Poaceae; genus Triticum; species Triticum aestivum. The sequence goes on from NC_057812.1 coordinate 117,945,718, forward strand.
AACAACTTTGGTGCACTAGAGCATGTGCTTGTAGTTCAAATTTGAATTATGCACATCAAATACACATAAACTCAATTAATGTATAAAAAAAGCCAAACAAACCCGGAATAATTCCAAAATTTAGCACAGTACTTCTATTTGGTCTAATCTACCTGTGTAAAAAATTAAGGTAGGAGAATGCAGTGTACGCATGTTGTTTCACACACGGAGGTGACACGTTCCCTCTCGGAACCACGAGCCTTCTTGAGGGAAGCTCCGATTTGCAAGAAGCTTACACCAAAGCTTGTCCCAATTCGGCCAAAAAAATTACTGCAGCATGTTGGTGCCATGTCATGACACCATGCCAAGTTTCATGATTTTGCATCGTGTTTTGGATTTACAGGAATTAAAAAACCAAGTTTCTCAATCATTCCGGCCCAGCCACGACACCTACATGTTTGAATTTTATTCCCATTTCTTGCATGGGACCTATAAATTCACCCAAAGACACACATGTGATTTTTCCGCAAACTTTGGTGCATTTGGAGCATGTGCTTGTAGTTCAAATTTGAATTATGCACATTAAATGCCCAGAAACTCAATTAATGCGTAAAAATGCCAAACGAACCCGAAATAATTCCAAATTGAAACACGACACTCATGTACTAGTTTCATGTTCACTGTACGTAAATGTTCTAGTAATTCAAACACCATCCTTTCCTTCTATAACACCATTTTGTCTTTCAAAACATAATGAAAAAAATCAGGTATACCACAAACAGTTAACTAGAAAGAATTGTGTGGGATGTGATATAAAATATCTTGGCACACCATCTTGTCTGGCTTAGGCAGGAAGCGTCGTCGTCTACACTCCACCGCCCTTGCTTGAACCACACTTGCGCGCCAGTTTCTCGCGGACCGAGTGAAGTTTTTTGGCCACCATGGAAATATCTATCTCCCCGCCCCTCCCTCCTACCAAAAGCCACATTTCCAATGTTCCTCCTTGCTTTCCAAGTTCAAACCTTCACTGCTTCTTAGTGGCAGCTCAGCCTCCTCGCCGGCGACCCTTCTTCTTACACCGCCGCCTCCTCGCCGGCTACCCTTCTTCTTGCAGCACCGCCTCCTCCCCGGCAACCCTTCTTCTTGCAGCGCCGCCTCCTCGTCAGTGAACCTTCTTCTTGCTATGCGGCCTCCTCGCTGTCGACCCTTCTTCTTGCTGCGCGGCCTCATTGATATGGTCAGGTAATCCACACCCCATCGACACCATCCTCCTCCTTTCCCGTCCGACATGCCCTGACCGATGGAGCGACACCTTCCACCGGAATCACTTGCCCCTCCTCCCATTAAGCGCCGCCCACAACCATTTTACACGAAGTATAACGTGGAGCTGAGTAGCATGCGGCCACACACGCGGACAAGGTCGCTATGGCTGCCATGCATGTCGACCGCCAGATCTTGGAGGAGCACCTCGTCTTTGAGGCCACCGTCGACACCGCCACGCAGTTGTCTACTTTAAAATATAGTTCGTGATGCTTTCTCAAGGCCACCGCCAGTTCCTTCTAGTGATTTGTCCTTTGTAATGTTAGTATGCAATCTGATGTTAAGTGAACAGTTTGGTCCTCTGAAATGTAATGTTCAGTTCACACTTTGGTCCAACAATTACTACATTTGGTAGTACTGTTCTCAAGCATTCTTTGTTTTGTTAATTGTCTTATCTTCTAGTACATGTTTCTATTCTGCAATGTCATGCTTAGTTAACTATTTTGGTTCATTTGGTCTGCTGTCCATTTAACTCTTTGGTTTAGTTCTACAATTTGATTTTCATTTGCTGTGGGTACAATTTTGTATTGTTATCGATGTGACACCATTCGAATTTGGCTGTACTCAATACATATTCTACTGATAGTATGGAAACTCTTAGTTGACCTGATCAAGATCTTCCTTATGTGTGTTGCAAGGAAACAATGGGAGACACTGCGGTTTACCATCGAGGTTTGTTCAAGCAGGGTCCTTTGCTAATAGCACATTATTGTGCAGTTGCAGGAATCATTCTAATATTTAGGTTTCTTACAATTTGGTCTTGCACAATTAGGTCCTGGTGTCAGAGGCTTAGACCCACTGTTCGGCCCATTTTGCATATGGGGAAATGAGATGTCCATGAATATCAGTCAAGTCAAGAAACTCAGAAAGATTGTTAGCATGAAGAAACTTGCGACGAATAATAGCAAGATCTTTGTTTGCACAATGAAGAAGACATCAGTCAACTATAGGATGGTACCAACTCTTTTACCTTGTTTTTACCCCTTGCGCCATTTCAAAATTTACAACATCAATTTATGGATAGCTTTGTTTTTAGTACTTTACAAAGTAGTTCACTAATGATTACCTCTCAAACCACCTGCATGGTCAAGAGGTGAGGAAGGTATTCATTAAACACCCATGGTACAATATTGAAGTCTTGCTGAAGAGGACGAAGGTTGGGCGGGCAATTATCCATAGCCACTGGCCTAAAGTTGCAAGGACATTCAACATCACTGAAGGCTCAATATTTGCCTTCCGCTTCTGCAGTTTCCCAGATGAGATTCATCTATCTATTTATCGTGTATGATGCTACTTTCCAAAGGTTTTTGATGTTGCATGTGAAACTTGGTATTATTGTGTAATGTCGTAACTAAGTGCCGAAGCTATATGATGTACTTCGATTATGAAATCATGGTTGCTCTTATACAAATATGAAATATCTAGTGTGTTTTATAAGAAATGTCAATTTGATTAGTACATGGATTATCAATAATAGGCTGATTACCCTGCTTATTGGGGTTTTCTATTGCAAACGGTTACTCAAACAACACTGTGGGTGATGAACTCAAACAACCCGCACGGTTTCTAGAAAGTAGGCATGTTCGATCAGCTAACAATCACACACGGCTTCCGGCAGCGAACTGTTTGCGTTAGGCCAACTTGCACAAACATTCCCAGACAAAGAACTGTGTGTGATATACATACGAACGGAAATGTTCTCCCGGGATTGACTGTGTGGGATGTATGTAAGAACATAAATGAATTCCTTGGATTGATTGTGTGTGATATCTATACCTACTAATAAAAGAAATATGTATTCTTAGTCCGTCATGCTATTTTATAGAAAACCCCTGATGTTGGTGACATTAAACCCGCAGTACATATCAAATGTTTTTTAAACTACTCATATCTTCTTAATCGTAACTCCAACTTCAACATGTTATATATGGACTTTGATTAGAAAAATGTATAGAATCTGGATATGATGTTATTTTACCTGTTAACCATTTAAAAAGATACTATCTAGGGTGCAATATTAATCAACAGTGCATTATAAATCTTTCTTTCATCTCGGTTTTTATCTGGATTGTTGATGAAGATCTCCACAAAATCGGGATTGTACACGAAATTAAAGATCACTTATCTATTTCTGTACGTATTAAATCTACATAAAAGCGTGTTTAAATTGAAGACATGTGGAATCTAGAACTTGCGCTTTTGAACGCAAAGATCATCTTTGTTTGGGCCGTAGCTAAAAATACTCAGATTACGAAATTTTTAATGGTAAATTAAAAATGTGTGGTATTTTTTTCTCCCGTTGCAATGCACGGGCCCTTTTGCTAGTACATACCTATGGAAATGTTTTTCTGGGATTCACCGTGTGGGATATACATACCTACGGAAATGATTTTCTCGGATTACCGTGTGGGATGTACATACCTACGGAAATGATTGGGTTTCGATGCCTCGCCCGATCGCACACTGCCCCAGCTTGGGTCCCAGGAGGGCCTATCCCCGAAAGATGGTTAAGTTTCCTAACCATAGACATGTGTTGTCATTTGATGCACGAGACAACATCATTAGGAGAATGATGTGATGGACAAGACCCATCCGTTAGCTTAGCATATTGATTGTTCAGTTTTATTACTATTGCTTTCTTTGTGACTTATACATATTCCTTTGACTATGAGATTATGCAACTCCCGGATACCGGAGAAATACCTTGTGTGCTATCAAATGTCACAATGTAACTGGGTGATTATAAAGATGCTCTACAGGTATCTCTGAAGGTGTTTGTTGGGTTGGCATATATCGAGATTACGATTTATCACTCCGAGTATCGGAGAGGTATCTCTGGGCCCTCTCACTAATGCACATCATAATAAGCCTTGCAAGCAATGTGACTAATGAGTTAGTTGCGGGATGATGTATTATGGAATGAGTAAAGAGACTTTCCGGTAACGATATTAAACCTGGTATGAAGATACCGACGATCGAATCTTGGGCAAGTAACATACCGATGACAAAGGGAATAACGTATGTTGTCATAACAGTTCGACCGATAAAGATCTTCATAGAATATGTAGGAACCAATATGAGCATCCATGTTCCGCTATTGGTTATTGACCGGAGAGGTGTCTCGGTCATGTCTACATAGTTCTCGAACCCGTAGGCTCCGCACACTTAACGTTCGATGATGATTTTGTATTATATGAGTTATGTGATTTGGTGACCGAATGTTGTTCGGACTCCCGGATGAGCTCACTGTCATGACGAGGAGTCTCAAAATGGTTGAGAAGTAAATATTGATATATAGGACGATGGTATTCGGACACCAGAAGTGTTTCAGGATGCACCGGGTACTTATCGGGTCACCGGAAGGGCTTCTGGGCACCCCCGACAAAATATATGTGCCTTATGGGCCAAGAGGGGAACACACCAGCCACAAAGGGGCCGGTGCGCCCCCTCCATATGGGCTGGCCAAATTGGAATAGAAAAGGGGAAGGAGGCAAGGAAAAAGGGAATAGGATTCCCTCTTCCCTTCCTACTCCGAATAGGAATAGGAAAGGTGGGAGGCCGAATTGGGAGGACCCATGTAGGATTCCTCCTACTTGGGGCACCCCCTTGGCTGCCTCTCCTAACCTCCAACCAATTAATATAAGGGGGTGCACCGCTAGAACACACACCAACGATTTTTAGCCATGTGCAGCGCCCCCTCCCCTCTCCCTCCACAGTTTACGCCTCCGATCATATTGTCGTAGTGCTTAGGCGAAGCCCTACGCGGATCACTTCACCATCACCGTCACCATGCCATCTTGCTAACGAAACTCTCCCTCAACACTTTGCTGGATCAAGAGTTCTAGGGACGTCATCGAGCTAAACTTGTGCAGAACTCGGAGGTTTCGTACGTTCGGTGCTTGATTGGTCGGAGTGAGAAGAAGTTCAACTACATCAACTCGGCAATCTAGCATGTGGTCAAAATTTACAAGCATGACATATAGATGGTGTAACTCTAGAAGACAGAATATTCTGATGGTGATGAAGACGCTTCCTGGTGTGATGGCCGGGATTGAAGGAAATATGTCCCAGAGACAATAATAAAGTTGTTATTTATATTTAATTATATAATGATAAATGTTTATTATTCATGCTAGAATTGTATTAACCGGAAACTTGATACATGTGTGGATACATAGACAAAACACAATGTCCATAGTAAGCCTCTACTGGACTAGCTCATTAATCAAAGATTGTTAAGTTTCCTAACCATAGACATGTGTTGCATTTGATGAATGAGATCACATCGTTAGGAGAATGATGTGATGGGCAAGACCCATCCGTTAGCTTAGCGTATTGATTGTTCAGTTTTATAGCTATTACTTTCTTCATGACTTATACATATTCCTTTGACTATGAGATTATGCAACTCCCGAATATGGGAGGAGTACCTTGTGTGCTATCAAACGTCACAATGTAACTTGGTGATTATAAAGATGCTCTACAGGTATCTTCGAAGGTGTTTTTTGGGTTGGCATAGATCGAGATTAGGATTTGTCACTCCGAGTATAGGAGAGGTATCTCTGGGCCCTCTCTGTAATGCACATCATAATAAGCCTTGCAAGCAATGTGACTAATGAGTTAGTTGCGGGATGATGTATTACAGAATGAGTAAATAGACTTGCCAGTAATGAGATTGAACTAGGTATGAAGATACAGACGATCGAATCATGGGCAAGTAACATACTGATGACAAAGGGAATAACGTATGTTGTCATAACGGTTCGACCGATAAAGATCTTCGTAGAATATGTAGGCACCAATATGAGCATCCAGGTTCCGCTGTTGGTTATTGACCGGAGAGCTGTCTCGGTCATGTCTACATAGTTCTCGAACCCGTAGGGTCCGCACGCTTAACATCCGATGACGATTTTGTATTATATGAGTTATGTGATTTGGTGACTGAATGTTGTATGGACTCCCAGATGAGATCACTGACATGACGAGTGGTCTCAAAATGGTCTCGAGGTAAAGATTTATATAGAGCACGCTGGTATTCAGACTCCGGAAGTGTTTCGGGATGCACCGGGTACTTATTGGGTCACCGAAAGGGGTTCCGGGCACCCCCGACAAAAGATATGGACCTTATGGGCCAAGAGGGGAAACACACCAGCCACAAAGGGGCTGGTGCGCCCCCTCCATATGGGCTGGCCAAATTGGAGTAGAAAAAGGGAAGGAGGAAAGGAAAAAGGGAATATGATTCCCTCTTCCCTTCCTACTCCGAATAGGAATAGGAAAGGGGGAGGCCAAATTGGGAGGACCCCAGGTATGATTCCTCCTACTTGGGGCGCCCCCTTGGCCGCCTCTCCTCCCCTCCAACCTATATATATAAGGGGGGCACCGCTAGAACACACACCAACGATTGTTAGCTGTGTGCGCCCCCCCCCCTCCACAGTTTACGCCTCCAGTCATATTGTCGTAGTGCTTAGCAGAAGCCCTACATGGATCACTTCACCATCATCGTCACCACGCCATCATGCTGACGAAACTCTCCCTCGACACTTTGCTGGATCAGGAGTTCAAGGGACGTCATCAAGCTGAACTTGTGCATAACTCGGAGGTGTCGTACGTTCGGTGCTTGATCGGTCGGAACGAGAAGAAGTTTTACTACATCAACCGCATTGTGAAAAGCTCCTGCTTTCGGTCTACGAGGGTACGTGGACACACTCTCCCCCTCTCATTGCCATGCATCTCTAAGATAGATCTTGCATGAGCGTAGCAAATTTTTGAAATTGCATGCTACGTTCCCCAATAGTGGCATCCGAGCCAGGTCTATGCGTAGATGATATGGACGAGTAGAACACAAAGTGTTGTGGGCGGTGACAGTCATACTTCTTAACACCAACGTCTTATTTTGATTCGGCGGTATTTTTGGATGAAGCGGCCTGGACCAACCTTACATGACCATGTTCATGAGATCGGTTCCACCGACTGACATGCAACTAGTTTTGCATAAAGGTTGCTGGCGGGTGTCTGTTTCTCCAACTTTAGTTGAATCAAATTTGACTACGGCGGGTCCTTGTTGAAGGTTAAAACAGCAAACTTGAAGAAACACCGTTGTGGTTTTGATGCGTAGGTAAGAACGGTTCTTACTAGAAGCCCGTAACAGCCACGTAAAACTTGGAACAACAAAGTAGATGACGTCTAACTTGCTTTTGCAGGGTATGTTGTGATGTGATATGGTCAAGACATGATGTGATATACGTTGTTGTATGAGATTATCATGTTTTGTAAAAGTCACTGGCAACCGGCAGGAACCTTATGGTTGTCTATTTGTTGTATGAAATGCAAACGCCATGTAATTGCTTTACTTTATCACTATGCATTAGCGATAGTTGTAGAATCAATAGTAGGCGAGATGACCACGAGGCTATGATGGAGATCAGGGTGTCAAGCCAGTGATGATGTTGATCGTGACGGTGCTTTGGAGATGGAGATCAAAGGCACAAGATGATGATGGCCATACCATGTCACATATTTTTTGATTGCATGTGATGTTTATATTGTATGCATCTTTTTTTTTAGTACGGCGGTAGCATGATAAGATGATCCCTTACTAAAATTTCAAGGTATAAGTGTTCACCCTGAGTATGCACCGTTGCGACAGTTCATCGTGCTGAGACACCATGTGACGATGGGGTGTGATAGGTTCTACGTTCACATACAAGGGGTGCAAGACAGTTTTGCACATGCGGAATACTCGGGTTAAACTTGACAAGCCTAGCATGTACAGACATGGCCTTGGAACATTGGAGACTGAAAGGTCGAACGTGAATCATATAGTAGATATGATCAACATGGAGATGATCGCCATTGAATACTAATCCATCTCACGTGATGATCGGACATGATTTAGTTGATTTGGATCACGTAATCATTTAGATGACTCGAGAGATGTCTATCTAAGTGGGATTTCTTAAGTAATTTGATTAATTGAACTTAATTTATCATGAACTTAGTCCTGATAGTATTTGCATATCTATGTTGTAGATCAATAGCTCACGTTGTAGCTCCCCTATGTTTTTAATATCTTCCTAGAGAAAACTAAGTTGAAAGATGATAGTAGCAATGATGTGGACTAGGTCTGTGATCTGAGGATTATCTTCATTGTTGCATAGAAGAATTAGGTCCTTGATGCACCGCCAGGTGATAGACCTGTTGGAGGAGCAGATGCAGATGTTATGAACTTATGACAAGCTCGGTATGATGACTACTTGATAGTTTAGTGCACCATGCTTTAAGGCTTAGAACCGGGACTTCAAAAACATTTTGAATGCCATAGAGCATATAAGGTATTCCAAGAGTTGAAATTGGTATTTCAAACTCATACCCATGTCGAGAGGTATGAGACCTCTGACAAGTATTTTGCCTATAAGATGGAGGGGAATGGCTTAACAGTGAGCATGTACTCAAAATGTCTGGGTAGTAAAATCGCATGAATCAAGTGGGACTTTATCTTCCAGATAAGATAGTGATTGACAGAGTTCTGTAGTCACTACCACCAAGCTACTAGAACTTCGTGATAAACTATAATATGCAAGGGATGATGAAAAAGATTCTCGAGCTCTTCACGATGCTGAAATCGGCGAAGGTAGAAATCAAGAAAAAGCATCAAGTGTTGATGATTGACAAGACCACTAGTTTCAAAAAGAAGGGCAAAGGAAAATAAAGGGAATTTCAAGAAGAATAGCAAGCAAATTGCCACTTCCGTGAAGAAGCCCAAAGCTAGACCTATGCCTGAAACTAAGTGCTTCTACTGCAAAGGGAATGCTCACTGGAAGCAGAACTACCCCAAATACTTGGCGGATAAGAAGGATGACAAAGTGAACAAAGGTGTATTTGATATACATTTTATTGATGTGTATTTTACTAGTGTTCATAGTAACCCAGGGTATTTGATACCAGTTCAGCTGCTAAGATTAGTAACTCTAAACAAGAGTTACAAAATGAATAGAGACTAGTTAAGGGTGAGGTGACGATGTGTGTTGGAAGTAATTCCAAGGTTGATAAGATCACCATCCACTACTAGGGAAAACCTTATACACAGAACATTAGCAGTAGCGCAGGCTAAAAACGCACATTGGTGCTAATTAGCAGCAGCGCGGTGTTTTAAACCGAGCTACAGATATAGTTATAGCAGTAGCGCGCCCGAGTACAAAAGCGCTACTACTAAATTTCCCACAGCTTAGCTGATAGGCTACACATAGTAGTAGCGATCTACGTAGAACCGCGCTACCGCTACTTGTTTTGTAGCAGCGTGTTTACGAACAAAGGCGCTACTACTAACGAAAATAAAATTAAATGGAAAGCAAATAAAAAAGAGAAGGAATAGCAGTAGCGCTTGTTAAGAAACGAGCTATAGCTACCGTAGCAGCAGCGCACTTCCTGGAACGCGCTACTCCTACTTTTAACTTAACCGCGTTGTCCGTTCTTCCCCCACGGCCACTTCCCCCAAATCGTACTCCTCCACTGTCGCTGCCCTGCATCGCCGTCGGCTGCCGCGCGCGACCCGTGGCTCTCCGCACACCCTCGACAACGCCCCCGTCCCCGACCGCGACCTCGACGCTGCCCCCGACCCCGACCTCGACGCCCCCCTACATCGCTGCCCTCTGCCGTGCGCCCGCCGCCCCGACCCCGACCCCGTCCCCGACCTCGACGCCGCGTGCCCCTCTCCCTAACTCCGCCGACGCCAGAGGTGAGCACGCCCTCCTCCTCCTCCTCCCCTACCTCTGCCTAGCTAGGGTTGTTAGGGTTTTCAGAGTTCATCTAATTAGTTAGGGTTCATCAAATTAGATGCTAATTATGGTAGTAGTTGTTAAATAGAATTAGTTTTAGAGTTCATCGAATTAGTTAGGGTTAAATTTTAGAGTTCATCAAATTAGTTAGGGTTAAATTTTAGAGTTCATCAAATTAGTTAGGGTTAAATTTTAGAGTTCATCAAATTAGTTAGGGTTCATTAAATTTTAGAGTTCATCAAATTAGTTAGGGTTAAATTTTAGAGTTCATCAAATTAGTTAGGGTTCATTAAATTTTAGAGTTCATCAGTTAGGGTTAAATTTTAGAGTTCATCTAACTAGTTTTTTTACTATTTTTAGTAAGTGTTTAATAGAATTAGTAAGAAAATTAATATAACTAGTTGAACTAGTTTATTTTTAGTAAAAACTTGTTTATTTTAATTAATAGTAAGTGATTAATTGAACTAGTTGAGTTAATACAACTATTTTATTTTTAGTACAAAAATTAATAGAACTAGTTTACTTTTTTAGTTAAAGCAACTATTCCCGCATCGACGTCGACGATGCCTATCCCACATCCTCGTCGTCGAGTCAGCGGAGGACACCTGCGTCACCAGATTGGTCATGTCCGGGACTGGGCTCCACCGGGGTGGTATTGGGAGGCACTACCTACTAGGGGGCGCAGGTTGGTGAGGAGTCAGTCCGTCGTTGACCCAAACCTTCTTTGGTGGCGGTCGCGTGGGCCAGTGACGGTCCAGAGGCTCGAGGACCCCGCGGAGGTGGTGTGTCACTGTGTCAGTGAGGAGGACGTGCACGTCCGTCGCTACTTGTTTGCGTTGGAGCACAGGTTCTCCAATACATGGCAGGTTCTCCAGGGATCACACTGGAGCTACGATCCTGTGATGGTTCCTTCTCTGTGGGTGTCCACCGCCCGCGCCGATACCCGTCGTGCACTAGGGTTTTAGTTGTATTTGTGATGTTATATGTATGATACTATTCAGGATGTATTAGTGATAATATTCGATGATGTACGGACGCATGAGATGATTTACTTTTGCTTATTGAATGCATGAAAATTTGAATACCTACTTATTTTACGATTTGGTTTTGCTTATTGAATGCTCATGTCAATATGAGTCCTATAAGATATTTTGAAGTGTATATCTTGTGTTTCTTAAATAGGATATGTGCTTGCCCAAGTGGCCGGTCATGTTTGCAGGTTACACCTCCGAGTGGCCTATGTTTTGCAGGAGTGCTGATTCATTTCCGTTTCGGCAAATTTCAGGCACTCGATATGTCCTATTTTAGCAAAGGTCATGCCGGATTTTTCCATGAATTTTGGCATGACTTGTGCCAGAATATGTAGAAAATATCGAGTGTCCCGGATTTGTGTGTTGAGTATCCTGGTAGTTGTCTTCGATCGATTTTCAATTAATGTTTCAACTATGAACATAGGAAATGTCTGACGACGAAAAGGATTTCAGTATTTGCAAGTACTGCAAAGACGAGCGCGGCCTGTGCGACGGAATCTTCCTAGATGATGATAGGCGCTTCAGCATCAAGCTGGACGAGAACTTCGAAGTGGATACAGTAAGTCACAACAACAAGTCTTTTTTCGTAAATAAGCATGACATCTCCTTCATTTGCTTCAACTTATAATTTAATTTGTTTACTATTCTACTAGCGTATCCCCTGCCATGCAAGAGTTTTTGTCTTGGATAAGATAGGTTTCAGTCATGCTATGGAGGTGAAGAAAGTTTACTTGAAGACCGAGCATGGTTATATTTTCCACGCAAAATTATACAACGAAGACGACTACACCTATTTTGGATGCAAAACTTGGCGAGCACTTTGCAAGACTTATGAATTTGAGCCTGATATGGTTATCACCTTTGATATTCCTCCAGAAGATGATATTGAAGGTAATACCGACATCTGGGTCTATGTGCAGACGCCTCCAGTTATACCATTATGTGAGTTTCTTAACCATATTTTATGTCTTTGATATTGTTTATTTAAAAATAGTTGATAACTAATTTCTATTGTCAGCTTATTTCTGTTCAAGCAAACATGACCAGCGCTTGGTAGACAGGACCTACTACTGTCCCGGGGCTGAACTAAACCGCGAGGAGCTAAGTCATTATGTTTCATGGCTTCAGGATCTTGATACTATCAAGACCAATTTTCTTCCAGCACTTAGAAATGTTAGTACTGAAAACGTGCAACCAATAATAGTGTTTGTACTGAACTACGGTCACATCTATTTAGGAAAGATGGTAAGATTTTTACTATTTGTCTGCAGTTCATCTTTTGCATACATTATTTTTTAAGCTAAACTTCATTGCTAAGTATGTTACTATACGATGTTCTTCAACAGGGACTCCCGATGAATGTTGTGCCTGAATGGATCGAGACTAAAGGTACCATGAATATTGGTAGCTTACGGCCAAGATATCCAACAATGCACTTTAGTGCATTCAGGATTTCTAATAGCGAGGAATGCTTAATAGTGAAAGACTGGAGCAAAATTGTGAATGATCGCAGAGAAGTTCTAGGGGCAGCAATCAAAAGCGCAGCCCACGATTAGGAGACAGGTTCATCTGCATGCTCCAACTTGATGAAGGAGGAGTGCTATACATGTTTTATGTTATTTTACCTGAGAGAGAGCAGCAGGAGTGATTAGCTAGCTAGAAATGAGTTTGAAGATGATGATGTGCTACACTATGACTATGATGATTAAATAGCTAGTGTTCATGGTAATGACTATGATGATTATTATTAGCTACTGTTGGTGGTGATTAGATAGCTATCGCAGCTAGTGTTGGTGGTGATTAGCTAGCTAGAATGAGTTTGAAGATGATGATGTTCTACACTATGAGTATGGTGATTAAATTAATACTGTTGGTGGTAATGACTATGATGATGATTAAATAGCTTGTGCTAGCGGATTATATTCAAGTGGAGGCAACATGTGGTGCACATCGAAAGTACTACTAGTCCAAACTAGATCAAGTTTGGATTAGTAGTATACTTTTGACATGCACCACATATTGCCTCCACTTGAACCTAATCCACCTTCATTTGACACACTGTTATGGACATAATGATATAAACCTCATAATTGGTATTGTACCAAAATTTGTATAACGTCGTATAAACACACTAAAAATTAAAAAAAGAGTACTAGTAGCGATGGATAAGAAACACGCTACAACTAGCTAGATTAGCAGCAGCGCGGGGCAGAACAAGCGCTGCCACTATGTGTCTTCGCAGTAGCGCTTATCGCACGCGCTACTGCTAAGTAATAGCTGTAGCGCCTTATTGGTAGCGCGGGTGCCCGCGCTACCAGTGGGATTTAAACCCGCGCTACTACTAGGGTTTTCCCTAGTAGTGATCGCACACTTCCTCTACCTTCTGGACTAGTGTTGGACCTAAATAAATGTTAGTTGGTGTTTGCATTGAGCATGAAATGATTGGGTCATGATTATTACAATATGGTTATTCATTTAAGTCGGCGAATAATTATTGTTCTGTTTATATGAATAAAACCTTCTATGGTCATACACCCAATGTAAATGATTTATTGAATCTCGGTCATAGTGATACACATATTCATAATATTGATGCCAAAAGATGCAAAGATGATAATGATAGTACAACATATTTGTGGCACTGCCGTTTAGGTTATATTGGTGTAAAGCGCATGAAGAAACTCCATGTAGATGGGCTTTTGGAATCACTTGATTATGAATCATTTGGTATTTGTCAACCATGCCTCATGGGCAAGATGACTAAAACTTTGTTCTTCGGAACAATGGAGTGAGCCAATGACTTATTGGAAATAATACATACCGATCTATGTGGTCCAATGAGTGTTGAGGCACACAGCGGGTATCATTGTTTTCTGACCTTCACAGATGATTTGAGCAGATATGGGTATATCTACTTAATGAAACATACGTCTGAAACATTTGAAAAGTTCAAAGAATTTCAGAGTGAAGTGGAGTATCATCGTAACAAGAAAATAAAGTTTCTACGATCTGATCACGGAGGCGAATATTTGAGTTACGAGTTTGGCTTCATTTAAAACCATGTGGAATAGTTTCACAACTCACACCACCTAGAACACCACAGCGTAATGGTGTGTCTGAACGTCGTAACCGTACTTTATTACATATGGTGCGATCTATGATGTCTATTACCGATTTACCACTATCGTTTCGGGGTTATGCATTAGAGACAACTGCATTCATGTTAAATAGGGAACCATATAAATCCATTGAGATGACAACGTATGAACTATGGTTTGGCAATAAACTGAAGGTGTCGTTTCTTAAAGTTTGGGGTTGTGATGCTTATGTGAAAAAACTTCAGCCTTATAAGCTCGAACACAAATCGAAGAAGTGTGTCTTCATAGGATACCCAAAAGAAACTGTTGGGTACACCTTCTATCACAGACCCGAAGGCAAGATCATTGTTGCCAAGAATGGACACTTTCTAGAGAAGGATTTTCTCTCGAAAGAAGTAAGTGGGAGGAAGGTAGAACTTGATGAGGTAATTTTCCTTCTTTTGAATTGGAAAGTAGCTCATCACAGAAATCAGTTCCAGTGATGCCTACACCAACTAGAGAGGAAGCTAATGATAACGATCATGAAACTTCAGATCAAGTTACTACCGAACCTCATAGGTCAACCAGAGCACGTTCCGCACCAGAGTGGTACCGTAATCCTGTTCTGGAAGTCATATAACTAGACCATGATGAACCTACGAACTAGGAGGAAGCGATGATGAGCCCAGATTCCGATAAATGGCTTGAGGCCATGAAATCCGAGATAGGATCCATGTATGAGAACAAAGTGTGGAGTTTGGTTGACTTGCCCAATGATTGGCGAGCCATAGAGAATAAATGGATATTCAAGAAGAAGACTGACCCTGGTGGTAATGTTACTGTCTATAAAGCTCGACTTGTCACAAAAGGTTTTCGACAAGTTCAAGGTGTTGACTACGATGAGATTTTCTCACTTGTAGCGATGCTTAAGTGTGTCTGAATCATGTTAGCAATTGTTGTATCTTATGAAATTTGGCAAATGGACGTCAAAACTGCATTCCTAAATGGATTTGATAAAGAAAAGTTGTATATGATGCAGCCAGAAGGTTTTGTCGATCCTAAAGGTGCTAACAAAGTGTGCAAGCTCCAGCAATCCATCTATGGACTGGTGCAAGCATCTCGGAGTTGGACACTAGTAGAAAAAGGGCCTTTAGTCCCGGTTCATAAGGGCCTTTAGTCCTGGTTCTGGAACCGGGACTAAAGGGTCGGTACTAAAGCCTCCCCCTTTAGTCACGGTTCTTACTGGAACCGGGACTAAAGGCCCTCCACGTGGCCGCTGCCTGAAGGTCCACCTTTAGTCCCGGTTGGTAACACCAACCGGTACTAAAGGAAATTTTATGATTTTTTTTTGTTTTTTGAATTTTTTTAGAATTTTTTTTAGAATTTCAAATTTCTGAATTACTTTAACCTCTAATCTCTAATCACCCCTCATCACTGCTCAATTTAACCTTTAATCTCTAATCACCACTCATCATTCCAAATCATCTAACTTCCCGAATGGTTACCCATCCTCTCACTACTCCAGCCTGAGCATGCTTGACTTCCGGGTTCTATTCCTCCTCGTTTCCAAGTCTGCACTTGTTGTTTTCCTCACAATAGTAAGATGTCAATCCTATTAACCCTCAGGAATTTAGCTTGAGCATGAAGTCACACATTTCACTATTTGAGTTTGAAACTATTGTTCTAAAAATCAATAATTATTTAGTAAAACTAATATTTCTTGAATAAGTAGTTTGACCACAGTTTGACCCTAGTTTGACCACAGTTTGACCATAGTTTGACCAGATTTGACCAAAAATCAAAAAACTGAAATAATTATTTAGTAACACTAATATTTCTTGAATAAGTAGTTTGACCATTGTTTGACCACAGTTTGACCATAGTTGACCAAAATTCAAAAAAACTGAAATAATTATTTAGTAACACTAATATTCATGAATAATTATTTAGTAACACTAATACTTCTTGAATAAGTAGTTTGACCATAGTTTGACCAGATATAACAAGAATTCAAAAAAAGCTGAAATTTGAGCATAACTTTTTTCCTTTTAGAATTTGAGGATTCTAAAAAATTGCAAACAGGCCGTAGGCGGTCTCCATCGGATGCGGATTTTCGTGCTGAATTTTTTGATAGATTATACGTTTTTTCCGACATCGTATGCAAAAGTTATAGCCGTTTTACATTTTCCCTACACTTTTTTGCAAAACATGTCCAAATTTAAGTTTTTAAATTTTCCTGACTAGTAGATGAAGTAATATAACTACCTCTCGAAGGATTTTATGTTTTGAAGTTTTTATCATTTTCTTTTGATTTTTTCAAAACATAAAAAGCGATCCACCGGGGGGTAGAGTTTGAAAATGGGACCTTTAGTCCCGGTTTGAGACACAAACCGGAACTAAAGGGCATCACACCCTTTAGTCCCGGTTTGTGTCTCAAACCGGGACTAAAGGTCTAATCTTTAGTCCCGGTTTGAGACACAAACCGAGACTAAAGGGCATCACACCCTTTAGTCTCGGTTCTTGTCTCAAACCGGGACTAAAGGGCTCAGGTGAACCGGGACTAATGCCTTAGCCGCACGAACCGGGACCAATGCTCAAATTAGTCCCGGTTCGTGACTGAACCGGGACTAATGTGAATATTGCCCCGTGACCAAAACCCTGTTTTCTACTAGTGGGAATGTACGCTTTGATAAGGTGATCAAAGCATATGGTTTTATATAGACTTATGGTGAAGCCTGTATTTACAAGAAAGTGAGTGGGAGCTCTGTAGCATTTCTGATATTATATATGGATGGCATATTGTTGATCAGGAATGATATGGAATTTATGGATAGCATAAAAGGATACTTGAATAAGATTTTTTCAATAAAAGACCTCGGTGAAGCTTCTTACATATTAAGCATCAAGATCTATAGAGATAGATCAAGATGCTTGATAGGACTTCCACAAAGCACATACCTTGACAAGATTTTGATGGAGTTCAAAATGGATCAGTCAAAGAAAGGGTTCTTACCTGTGTTACAAGGTGTGAAGTTAGGTAAGACTCAAAACCGGACCACGGCAGAATATAGAGAGAGAATGAAAGTCATTCCCTATGCTTCAGTCATAGGTTCTATAAAGTATGCTATGCTATGTACCAAACGTATTCTGTGCCTTGCCATAAGTCTGGCAGAGAGGTCCAAATTATCCTTAGAAGACTAAGAAAATATTTCTCGGTTATGGAGATGATAAAGAGTTCGTCGTAAAGAGTTACGCCGATGCAAGCTTTTACACCGATTCGGACGACTCTGAGTCTCAATCTTGATACATATTGAAAGTGGGAGCAATTAGCTAGAGTAGCTCCATGCAGAGTATTGTAGAAATAGAAATTTGCAAAATACATATGGATTTGAATGTGGCAGGCCCATTGCCTAAACTTCTCTCACAAGCAAAACATGATCACACATTAGTACTCTTTGGGTGTTAATCACATAGCGATGTGAACTAGATTATTGACTCTAGTAAACCCTTTGGGTGTTGGTCACATGGCGATGTGAACTATGGGTGTTAATCACATAAAGATGTGAACTATTGGTGTCAATTCACATGGCGATGTGAACTAGATTATTGACTCTATGCAAGTGGGAGACTGAAGGAAATATGCCCTAGAGGCAATAATAAAGTTGTTATTTATATTTCCTTATATCATGATAAACATTTATTATTCATGCTAGAATTGTATTAACTGGAAACTTGATACATGTGTGGATACATAGACAAAACACAGTGTCCCTAGTAAGCCTATACTAGAGAAGCTCGTTACTCAAAGATGGTTAAGTTTCCTAACCATATACACGTGTTGTCATTTGATGAATGGGATCACATCATTAGGAAAATGATGTGATGGACATGACCCATCCGTTAGCTTAGCATATTGATCGTTCAGCTTAATTTCTATTGCTTTCTTCATGACTTATACATATTCCTTTCACTATGAGATTATGCAACTCCCGGATACTGAAGGAATACCTTGTGTGCTATCAAATGTGACAACAGAACTGGGTGATTATAAAGATGCTCTACAGGTATCTCCGAAGGTGCTTGTTGGGTTGCATAGATCGAGATTAGGATTTGTCTCTCCGAGTATCGGAGAGGTATCTCTGGGCCCTCTCGGTAATGCACATCATAATAAGCCTTGCAAGCAATGTGACTAATGAGTTAGTTGCGGGATGATGTATTACGGAACGAGTAAAGAGACTTGCCGATAACGAGATTGAACTAGGTATGAAGATACCGACGATTGAATCTCGGGCAAGTAACATACAGATGACAAAGGGAATAACATATGTTGTCATAACGGTTCGACCGATAAAGATCTTCATAGAATATGTAGGAACCAATATGAGCGTCGAGGTTCCACTATTGGTTATTGACCTGAGAGGTGTCTCAGTCATGTCTACATAGTTCTTGAACCCATAGGGTCCGCACGCGTAATGTTCGATGATGATTTTGTATTATATGAGTTATGTGATTTGGTGACCGAATGCTTTTTGGAGTCCCGGATAAGATCACTGACATGACGAGGAGTCTCCAAATGGTCGAGAAGTAAATATTGATATATAGGACGATGGTATTCGGACACCGGAAGTGTTTTGGGATGCACCGGGTACTTATCGGGTCACCGGAAGGGGTTACGGGCACCCTCGGCAAAAGATATGAGCCTTGTGGGCAAAGAGCGGAAACACACCAGCCACAAAGGCTCTGGTGCTCCCCCATATGGGCTGGCCAAATTGGAGTAGAAAAGGGGAAGGAGGAAAGAAAAAAAGGGAATAGGATTCCCCCTTCCCCCTCTTCCCTTCCTACTCTGAATAGGTATAGGAAAGGGGGAGGCTGAACTGGGAGGACCCCAAGTAGGATTCCTCCTACTTGGGACGCCCCCTTGGCTGCCTCTCCTTCCCTCCAACCTATATGTATGAGGGGGGCTCCACTAGAACACACACCAACTATTGTTAGCCGTGTGCGGCGTCCCCCTCCACAGTTTACATCTCCGGTCATATTGTCATAGTGCTTGGGCGAAGCCCTGCGTGCATCACTTCACCATCACCGTCAACACGCCGTCATGCTAACGAAACTCTCCCTCGACACTTTGCTAGATCAAGAATTTGAGGGACGTCATCGAGATGAACTTGTGCAGAACTCGGAGGTGTTGTACGTTCGGTGCTTGATCGGTCGGAACGAGAAGAAGTTTGACAACATCAACCGTGTTGTCAAATGCTTCCGCTTTCGGTCTACGAGGGTACATGGACACACTCTCCCCCTCTCGTTGCTATGCATCTCCTAGATAGAACTTGCGTGAGCGTAAGAAATTTTTGAAATTGCATGCTACGTTCCACAACAGGCATGACCCAAATGACAATGCCAGATGTCTACGGAGATGGTGGTGATGTGGGCTTCGGTTGGTGGAGGTGTGTAGATGGAGTAGAGTTGTCCGATGCTATTGCATCAAAGAATCTTGGTCCGAGTAGGAAGTGCCTTCACAGAAAAACCCCAATGGTCAAACTCGATGGAGACAAAATTATCAATGGTGAGTTTACAAATAGAAAGAAGATTTTTTATTATGTGAGGAACAACGAGGATATGATTTAAAAAGAGAGGTTTAGACGGAGAGGGTAGAGTGTGAGAGCTGATATGTGAAATAGGTATGGAAGCACCGTTACCAACCGTGATTGTATGAGCACTAGAAGGGGTGAAAGTGGAGAGTATACTAGGGTCAAATGCCATGTGGGAGGATGCTCCGGAGTCCATGCACCACTCCCGATTGTCGGGAAGTTGCTGTTGTTGAGCGAGGTGATGAGAGCCGGGTGGAACTGCTGAGTGAAGTTGCTATAGGGTGTTGCATCATTGCTCATGGTGTAGCCGGGTGGTGCTGCCGCAGGACCATGACCGTAGGCCGTATAGGCTTGGGGCGAGGGTGCAATGGGTCAAGGACCGAGGACCCATGGAGCAGAGGAGCGCTAGGGCCGAGACGAACAGCCCAACAGAGATGCTGGTGGTTGATGATGACGAGGCAACGACGTCTATTGCTGAAGATGGAGATGCATTGCCTGCATGGTCCATGGATTGTACATCCAGGGGGTGTCGCAACGGCCATGCCCGCTACGGCCGCGGTCGCGGTCACTGTTGTTTCCTCCGAGACCACCAGGAAAAGAGGGAGCTACTTGGCCGCGGCGACGAGTGGAAAAGTGGCGCCCATCATTCGGTGTTGGAGCGTGCTCGCCAACAGCGCCGGGAAGCACATTGTTGCCGCTTGCCCAAAGAGCAATTGAAGCAGAATTCTTGGCATTGGTCTTCTTCTGTGCTTCCTAAAGAACAAGCATGGACCGAGTCTGAAGGAAAGATGGGAACGACACTTGGAACAGAAGGAACGTATGCAGATGTGAGTACTGTTCTTTGAGGTCGCGGAGTAAGGTCAGCACGAGGGTCTCGTCGGTGACCGATTGACCGACATCATCAATTGCATCAGAGAGAGTCTTGAGCTTGGCATAGTAGTTGGAGATCGTCAAGTCCCCTTAAGTAGTGTTGTGAAATTATGCGTCAAGAGCTAGAGCACGGTTCTTCTTATTATCTCGGAACAGGTTGGCGATGGCGTCCCAAACTTGCTTCACGGTCGAACCTGGTTTCATGATGATGCCGAAGAGGTCAAGAGAAATCGAGCCATAAATACATGAGAGGACATTGAAGTCATCGCGACCCAAATCAGAATTGGGGGGAGGTGTCCAATGGTGTCGTCTCCGAGAGAACGTGATGGGAGAGACCGTAGCGGTCGAGCGCGACGAGGAACAGGTCACGACACTTGGCGTAGTTGGAGTCTTGGAGTTCAAGCATGATGGGGGCGAAGGTCTTGATGGAGGCGGCATATGTGGTGGCAACAGGGGGGACGACGGCCTTAGCCTGTTCTTCAACTAGTCGTTGGTGTTCTTCCTCGCGGGTCTGGATGATGGACTCACGGTTCTTGAGTTCCTCCTCAAGCTTCTTGAGTTCAGCGGCAAAGGCCATGGTGGGAAGGAGAGCTGAGGAGGTGGAGCTAGATGGAGGCAGCAACTAGAAGAAGAACGTATCGGTGGTGCAGGATCTTGAGGCGACTAGGGTTTAGAGGGAGAGGATCGGACTGTCTGATACCATGTAAATATGAAAGTACCGGGTGGCCTGATTGCCTGCCTCGGTCCACCCCCTGTTATCTATCCCTAATAATAAAGCACGAATTGACTCCATGGGTTCACCGTCACAATACGCTTTCTTTCTGTATATTTATATTTACGCTTTCAGTTTGAATTTAAAACGTATAAGCGAGGTGGTACTAATAAAATTTGATATGGTCCGTGCAAAGACGACGGCGCCCACTGGAGGACCTTGATCCGCCGCCCAATCGAGCTAGCATCAGACGGAGGTGCTGGCGGTGTCTGGAGCTAGGGAGACATTAGCAGAAGGAGCGCGTGCACCTCCTGGATGGCAGGAGCCCCCATCCATGCTCGGTCCTCCTCCGCTGGAACAGAATGCGACCTCCCAAGAGAAGCGGGTCAGGCGCACCGTCTTAGGGCGAGAAGATCTTCTTATCTACAATGGCGATGCATGAACCGACGAAGAACTGAAGCTGCGACCCATGGGCCGGCCCTGCGTGCGTGCGTCCGCCAGAACCAGAAACAAACCAGAAAAGGGGAGCAACTAAGGCATCCGGTTGCCTGAAACTTGCTCAGGGAGCGGTCTATGGGCACGGCGTACAAGCTCTCTACTCTCTGTCATCTTATATCTCTGTATTGTCTTTTGCTGCATGCGCAGATGTATGACAGCAACAGTAACTAGCGTCAACCTGGAGGAGTAAGAAGCAGCGACATATGGGTTTGCAATGGCCAAATAACTCAACAATCCATAGTTGAGTCACTTATTTCTCCCCAGCTCGGTGACTTGGTCAACTGCGCACTTCAGAAGAATAAGTACTTCTGAATGTTAAAGCCAATGGGCTAGCAAACTATAGAGATAATTGATTTGTTTCTATGTCTACCTTGTAGTATTCAGACTTGCGAGAGAAGGTGCCTCATGGTAGAAGCTTGACATAGGTTGAAGCGGGTCAGGCGCACCGTCTTAGGGCAAGAAGATCTTCTTATCTACAATGGCGATGCATGAACCGACGAAGAACTGAAGCTGCGACCCATGGGCCGGCCCTACGTGCGTGCGTCCGCCAGAACCAGAAACAAAGCAGAAAAGGGGAGCAACTAAGGCATCCGGTTGCCTGAAACTTGCTCAGGGGGCGGTCTATGGGCACGGCGTACAAGCTCTCTACTCTCTGTCATCTTATATCTCTGTATTGTCTTTTGCTGCATGCGCAGATGTATGACAGCAACAGTAACTAGCGTCAACCTGGAGGAGTAAGAAGCAGCGATATCTGGGTTTGCAATGGCCAAATAACTCAACAATCCATAGTTGGGTCACTTATTTCTCCCCAGCTCGGTGACTTGGTCAACTGCACACTTCAGAAGAATAAGTACTTCTGAATGTTAAAGCCAATGGTCTAGCAAACTATAGAGATAATTGATTTGTTTCCATGTCTACCTTGTAGTATTCAGACTTGGGAGAGAAGGTGCCTCATGGTAGAAGCTTGACATAGGTGTGGCCTTGAATGCCAAGATTTTTATGAGTAGCCTCAGCCTTCTGTTCTCCCTACAGATTCAGGATTCAAAAGATCAATGGGAGTTTGTTTCAGACAGTAAAAGAGCAATGTACTGATGCATTTTAACTGTCGTTGTGTGTTTTAATAGAAGAACACTTTCTGATGTTTTAGTGACCAAGTGTTATTGATCTCTGTTTCTATATAGATGGTGGTTTTTTGTACTTTCTGAAGAACCATTCCATGCAAGACACCATCAAAAAGCCTGCTACTGCTGATGCTTCCTCGTGGAATCACAGCTTGATGGGGCTTGCTGCACCTCTGGAACAAGCAGCCGCTTACAAAGAGAAGCTTGAAGGCTCAAACAGATGTACATAACGAAATTCAGTGTTCCAACAGTGCATATGTGCAAGAACGTAGTTCACTTGGAATTTGCTCGTGGTGAAGACGTTCCACCCAGAAAAAAAAAGGTGAAGACGTCATGAAACTTCATGAGGTAATTTAGTAACTCGGTTTGGTCGGTACATTTATGCGTAAATAGGAAAAAAAATCCATATAATCAAGACAATGAGTTTGTTGTAGGCATGTAAAATTGTGTATTGATTTTTTATTAATCCTATAACTTGACAAATCTGATTTTATATCCCATGTGATGTTGTAATAGGAGAGGGCTGGACACCATTCTATCTGATAACGAATTAATTCCAAGAATGGATCTTGGTAGTTTTGAGTAATTTCATATTATTGTTTTGCTACTTGCAAAGTTATTTGAGTGGTAGTATGTGCAAAAAGAAATGTCTTCGAGTGTTAATTTGTTTTATAGGTTTCAAACCATAAATATGTTTATGTATTTTGTCGGTACTTACCATGACCCCAAGAAATCCATCTATGCAGGCATGGGCGATACAGATAGGGCGGAATCAGAACCATGTGCAAGATAGAGACATTATCAATCATCGGTGAATTCGGTCCAGGAACTCAAATGTTGGCATCCATGGCGCAAGGAGGTGCTTTTCGGAGCAAGCAACCTAGCAAGTGCATCAGTGATCAATCAGTGTCAATTTGGCTAGAAGTATGTACATTTCCCTGCTACAATTCCTTCAAACATGCTGACACGTATATGCTTACGGACATGTCATTTTTTCTCCGTTGCAACGCACAGGCTTTTTTGCTAGTATATATTATAGCATATATAAGATTATGAGTACAAGGTAGTTCGAAATAGGGAAACTATTGATGTGGAGGCAGCCCGACTTGTACTCCAAGTCGGCCTGAAGCCGTAGCTATATTGGTATCCAACAGTCTGCAACATCCTGTGGCAAAGCATGCACAATCTCATAATACAGAAACTATGTTGAGCTCGGTAGGACACTATGTCTGTTAAAGCATTTACAAAAAGAAATAATACATCATGGAATTTTCCAGAAAAGAATTAGCTTGCACTAGTCGCATACCACCAAAGAAATGGATGGGAAAGATGTGGTCTTGCAGCTGGTGTGCATAGGGGTAGGCTACACATGAAAGCAATGTAGTGGATCTTGTACCGAAGGATGGCAACAGGTAGCTTGCATCACACGCGCCATGTAGTGGAAATTTCTACTGACTTTGCGCGTGTGATGGCAACTGTGCTGCTAGGACACAGGAAGTATCTATATGTGGCCCTCTATGTTGCTTAGTGTCCATCATGTTTCCCTTGCATTTACCAGAAAAATGAGTCAAATTTCGTTGTGCACTAGTAGGACGAACAACTGGTATTCAATATTACTAATATATCTC
This sequence comes from Triticum aestivum, assembly GCF_018294505.1. Lineage (NCBI taxonomy): Eukaryota > Viridiplantae > Streptophyta > Magnoliopsida > Poales > Poaceae > Triticum > Triticum aestivum. The sequence goes on from NC_057812.1 coordinate 117,970,316, forward strand.
TCGGTTTGCCTCTCTTAGTCCCCTTCCTCACCCATCCCTCGGCTAGCGAGACTCCCACGACCTCATCGTCCGCGCGGACGACCGGTCGCGCCTCCCCCACCCCTCCCAGCGAGCGCTCCCCCTCTCCTCCTCCCCGCCACCATCGCCGGCGCATGTCGCGGGCCTGGCCCGCGCTATGCTGGCGGTGGCGGCCCCTCCGGCGCGGGACAAGGCGATTCCGGGCGGTGCACTCAGGTGGTGGTGGAGATCCTGGCGTGGGCAGGGGCGAGCTCTAGGCGGCGGCGTCATCGATGACGATGGGCAGCGTGGCGGCGCGGGCTGGCGGCAGCCACCCGGCCCAGATCTGGGCCCTTTGGGCCCCATTTTGGTCAGGGCGGGCCGGCGACAGGCATGGCGTCTGCAGAGCTATCGGGAGACGGTGGTGATGTGTCCGGCTGGTTGCGGATGGCGGCTTCGGCTGCCGGCGTGCAGCACCGCCGTGGCTAGGGCTTTGCGCTACCGCTATGGGCCCGGCCAGGCCCAGGTAGCCTGGTTTGCCCTGGCTGCGGTGTCCAGTCGGCAATCCGCGTCGATGTGGGAGGCAGAGGCCTCCGGCGCGATGGCGGTTGAGGCGGTTCCCTCCCGTTTGGCTCTGGTACTTCTGTCTGTGCCATCTAGGCGCATCTCGCCTCTGCTCTCTTGTCCTCGTGGTGTTGTTCGCAGCAATACGGCGTGGATGGGTTCAGGACCATGGTGGCGTGTGCTGGCGGGTGGCAAGACGGTGGTTTGGCTCCGTTCTAGTGGGTGCCGGGGCATGGGGGTGCGGGAGAAATCCCTGCCGGTTCTTCCGGCTCTGACGTGGTGACGCGCGCCGGTGGGTGCCGCCATTCCTTCCTGAAGGACGTCGGTGCTACCGATCCCCCGCTCCCATTTTGCGTGCCAGGGGAAACCCTAGGACTTGTCCGGACAGCAGCGTCGTTGGCATCACATTCCTTCTTGGAGGTATTGTTTGGTACGCGGAGGTCCGGTCCCATGGCGAGTGCCAGGGGAAACCCTAGGACTTGTCCGGACAGTAGCTATGTTACCACATGTCTCTCTTTCTTCATTTATTACATGTCACATCATCTATTTTGTTTAGATAAGTGTGATCTTACCATCTATGTTACTCCCACCGTTGGTAGTCTAACGCCAGTTGAGAGCCTTTCCTTTGATGAGTTCACTTTCCCTAGAATAGAAGAACGACTTCTTTTCTCTCCAGCATTTAAAAGCAACTACTGAGAAATTATGCGCTTTTAATTCCTTGTTTCTAGTAACCATAGCTGGAACCATGCTTGCCAACTCCGAAGCCGAATTGTGCCTTGTACAATATAATTACTTGATTGCTGGCATTTCACATGTGGAGTAGAATTGAAACCATCAACACAGGAAGAGAGAATGGAATTGTAAAGCGGTGTCAGCACACATCAGAGTGACTCAAGGAAAGATGACCATGACCCACTCTTAGTCGCAGAATTCTTGCATTCGCGAACACCTGCGACTACTAGCATGTCAACGTATAGTTGCATAAGATGAAACTATTGTAGAATGGTTGCTAAGTTCTTATTTGAATTACCAAAGAGGCTAACGAGTGACTCTCTTAACTGATGAAATAATGATGACCATATCTTTCTTTTTGCGGATTAACAGTGATATCTATCTATCTTAATTCCAGCTCCTTCCAACCCAACTCAAGTCAACAATTGGCACGTACGCCATCACTTCTCAAAGATATACATATATTGGTCACAAACGGTAATTATTATTTTCTGGTGGAATACCTTAAGAAAGTAAAATTTAACATGGCGTGCATTTATCTATAAAGAGGTAGGAGTAACTTTTTTTAGGGGAAAGGCTCAGGTCGAGCCCGAGAAAAGGCTCGATCCTCACCAGACTTTGAGTTAACAAAGCAATGAACCGGCAAGGATTAGAACCAAACAAAACAAACAACTGTAAAATGAAAATAAAACGGGGATACAAGGCAGAGCCCGTGTCCTCGTTGGTACACGCGCCGCAAGTAGCGTGGCCTTAGCGGTGGCCGCACCCGCCCTGGCCATCGTGCCTCGTCGGTCTTGGCTGCGTTGGAGTAGTTGGTGTTGGGGTAGCATTCGTCGCGCTCGGCTTAGACATCTCGACGACCGGTTGCTTCGTCGGGGTGTTCAAGGGGCTACGCCTTGCGGGAGTAATGCTTTGGAGAGACCGGCGTCAGTGTAAAAGCTGGCACGCGCTCACATTGGCGTGGCCGAGGTGATAGGCACCTCGTCTCGGCTAGACGCCAAGTATTTGGCGCTCCGCCAAGGCAAAGGGGGCCGCCTCACGAGGCCGTGTTAAGGTGACGTTGTAGAGGCCGCGGCGCCTTGGACTAGTGCTACGCCAAAGGGTGACCTGTACGCCAGCGACGTCGTGGACCTGTACGCCAAGGACCTGTTCGCCACGGTAGGTGAACCTCTCGAAGGAGGGACCAGTATTGTACTGTGTTGCTGTAAATTCCGGCTCGGTGAAGGATCTGTACGCCATGAAGGGGGAAGCGAGTCCCGGGCCGCATCATTACCGAGCTCCGGCTCCGCCCCGCCGTCTCATCCGAGAATCAAGACACCAAACCTGTGCACCGCGATTGGAACGACATGGACATGTGCACTGGTGACCTGTTCGTCGTGACGTGTGCATCGTGACCTGTTCGCCGGGGACATGTAGACTGCCATGTTAGAGCAGTGTCGGGGCTAGCGGTTGGGCTGCGTCGTTGGCGAGCTCCGGCAGCTCACGAGTCATCTCCAGCCAAGAACATGACACCTGGAAATAAAAGGCTTGGCGTAGACGATCTCCGGCGGTGTCGGTGCAGTTTGTTGTTTCCGTGCAGTCATCTCCGGCAGCAGTGATGGGATCACACGAGGGTCATCTCCAGTAACCGGCACATACTCTCCATGTAGCGCATGCATGCTAGAGAGGAGACAGAAGAAAATAGATGTATTAGATCAAAATCTCATCCTTTGGGAACGTGAGCTTGGTGTCCATGTCGTTCGCGTCGGTGTTCTTGCCCGGTTGCGTTGGCCCGTCGATACGATCTGGTCTTCTACCGGCTGCGTGGCCGCGTAGATGTGTGATGGATGGGTGTGGGCGCTGGTGAATGGATGGATGTTGGAGGTGCACGTGATTGATACTTGCATACGTGAGTTATAATGGATGAGATGCAGCGTGATGGATGAATAGGATCTGTGTGGGCGCTCGCGAATGGATGGATGGGCAGCCTGGCGGCGTGGGTTCTCCCTCTCTGGCCGTGCGTGGATGTGCAAGGCGGCGGCCACGGACGGAGCCAGAAAATGGCAATAGGGGCATGGGCTTGAACTAGAAGAGTTGATCACAATCATAAAAGAGACAATTATATGGGCATATAGCATAGTCGTGATATCTAAATTCTCAAAATATAGCCGTGGTTCTGCAATATGAATAAATTTGCATATCTATTAATCTGAATGAAAATCATGACTGGATAATTTCTTCAGAATTCGTTACTAATTTCAATTGGCTAGAAAATGTTCTCAACGAAACTCTTCCTCTTCATGCCAACAAACCCATAATTTGGCAGTCAATTTTTTTCTGATTTTTTACTGTTCTAGTTTCTAGTTCTATTTTTTTAAGACACATCAAAATAAAGTGTAGATTGAAACAGGATGTTAGAAATCATGTTCACATCATTTGAATTAGCATCATGTTCACATTACTGAGAGCTTGAAGCAATTTGCTTGAAAAAATATGAATTGGCTGAGTTCTCTTCCTCTTTATATCTACACACACATAATTGGACAATACCAGAATTTCTAATTCGTTTTTAATGTCTATATTCCTACAATTAGATTCTAAGACACAGACTAATCTAATGCTGAAAATAAACTAACCTTTTGTTGATCGTCTGATCGCTCATCTGCATGTGTGTGGCCGGTCGGAATGCGCCTGCGGTCTGCGGATCGGCACGACAGGAGTCGTGCCGCCAGGGACGGTCGTACGGAGGCCTTCCCTCCTCGGCAGATGGAGAGATTCGATGGAGAGGATGGACGATCTACTAGGCGAGCAGCGGCGGCGGCAACAAAGTTTTTCCAATCGCAGGAACGAAGAACGAGCAGATTGTGGAAACGAAACGACCGTGGGCACGTCGTGGACTCGCCCGTAGTCGTGTGTATTGCTTCCAGACTCTTTGTCTTTCCACATGGGCTGTTTTTCTTTTACTTTTTTCTCATATTAGGGCTGCTGGCCACCCGGCCTGCTTCCGGCAATAACACACATAAGGTTGTGTACGTACATGGGTTCTAGGCCTCTCGCTGTGCGATGCCCGGATGGATAACAGGGGGGACGAGACAACTAGAATTATGTGCGTACAAAGGAAATTGCACGTGCTTTGTATCTATACTAGCAAATATGCCCGTGCGTTATAACGGGAGATAAAAATAGCATCCTTTCGGACGGTGAGGTTGTGCACACCAATAGCCACCGCCGGTCACAAGATTAAGATGGATGCAATGCGCTTGAAGATTAGTAAGATTAGAAAATATGCTATTGATAATGAAGCTTGGTATCATTATGCCGTTGGAATAATTGTTACCTTCGTTGCGATCTTGATCACATTTGTTGGATGACGGTAAGTTTTTTTTAGTGTTTTGCTTAACAAAAACATACTTAGCTTCGTTCTCTCATAAATAGCTTATTCATTCTCATAAATATCATATACTTAGCATATAATCCTCCAAAATGGCATAATTAACTAAATTAAATAAAAATGAGCTATACTTACGTGAGTTGGCTCAAAAATGGCATCATCTCACAGGTGCTTTGCTACGGAGCAAATGATAGGTGACATGAATCATATGGTTTGCTCGACTGGGAATCTGGGTTGTGGGACTTGTGTCACTGATAATAAAAACGATGAATTGATTGTGGACACAATTTATTGGACTTAGTTGGGGACTTAGTTTCAGATAATTAGTTTAACACTATTTTTTTATGGGAGTTCACACTAAAATTTAAAGTAGAACCATTCAGAGTAACAGGAGCAGCAGTATACCAATGTGGTAGTAGCAATGGATCGTTTGTGTTTTGGTAGAAGTTGATTCAAGTCCAGAAAGAGAACGTCTCCTAGATAAAAGGCAACACTATCTATGTGCCGCCCAGATGTGGCTGTGTCGCTTTCATCAGACTTAAGTGGTACTCCTAATCTTACTCGACACCGGCTTAAGAAAAAAATCTTAAACATGCAATTAACTCCGGGACTGAATAGTGACCTTCGCAAGAGCCGTAGGGTACTCCACATAGTTGTTTTCATTTATGCTAAAGAACTTGTAGATTAAAAACAGAAATAAAGGAGTACTTGTCAAGATGTATATCCAAAGTGTGTGAGCAAGTACCATAGACCAACATATGCATATCACATTGCTTTGTCAAGAGAAAACACGTAAAAAGGAACTAAGCACTAATCCCAAAGATGATGTGCCATGAGAAAAGATAACCCAGGTTATTCAACAGCTAGAAGTTGCGGTTCCTAACGAACTTAAAGTAATCAAAACTTTGTGGCCCACATGTCACTTGGTAAGGGGGGAATTTCCCTTTCTCTTCTCCTTCTTCCCGCACCAGACTTCTCTTGTGCTACATCAGAGCGCGGTCCTATACCCCAGACGCTGAGGCAGGCTCGGCCCTGAAATTTCAGGGGCTGGGGCAAAAACAGAACACGGTTCCTTTAATATAAATATCAAAAGAGTCAATATTTGTCTATATAAAATATAATATTACCAATAAAAAATTTAAAACATAAGAAAATATAACATTTTAAGATGCTAGCGGTCACAGTGAGCGGTGGGTTTGGTCTCCTCTCGAGGTAGACCCTAGGGGGGAGATTGGGTAACTTCAGCCCAATACACACAAGAGATCAAGCATTGGTCATGGGAGATCATGTGTTGGTCACAGAAGGTCGCACATGAAATCTAGCCAAATTATGGCTACCATCTGGTGAGCCAAATTACCCTCGTGATGTTGTATGCAGAACTAAATTTATGATATGGTAAAACTGATAGTGATATTTCTATGAGTTAAAAGTGTATAATCAGCCAGATAAGAACTACAATGGGTCTATACGAACATATTAAGGTCGCAGTTGGATATATAAAACGTACATCACTGAATAAAGCTAATGCAACAATCAGCCGTCAATTTATAACATGAGATCAACTTCTAAAAATATAATGTACAAGGGAAGAAGAGTAACAACAGTGACGTCCCTGTCCACCATTCCAGAGTATCTAATTTTTTTAGACAAGAGTATCTAATTCCTTCAAAGGAATCAATTCAAATTAAAAAAAAAGATCACCTCATTATACTGAACCGGTGAGAAGGCCATCACTTTGTTTTTGAGAACCTCCTCACATAAGGAAATAAAAAAATCAGCATCTTCTTCGTGAGAAGACCTTGGAGCACGCAGTAGCATCTCTCCCGCACTGGTGCAGGGAGCCTCGGCCGTCTCTCATCGTCTCCCTCTCTTCAAGCTCGTTCGCTAATGAGTTTTTTTTTTGGTCCAAAGCGACGGCGGCTGGTCGGGATCGCATCGTTGGCGTACGATCTCCCGCACTGATGCGGGACCCTCGACCGTCTTCCCTATCTTCAAGCTCTTTCGATGAGCTTTTTCTCTCTTCAAACCTCATGCTGTCCCAGCCATCAATCTCTTCCGTATATGCAAAGATGCATGTCTTCCACATATTGGGCGTTCTCAGGAAATTAGTCGACTCCCTCCATCATGTGGCCGACCTTTCCTATTCCTCTTCCCTCGTTAACCTTCGCTTCTCGATCCGGACGCTTCCTTGTTAGCCAGGAACTTCAAAGAGGTATATAAATTGGAAGAGTTGAATATAGGGGGGCGAGGTGGGACTATTAATATTCATATAATCCTTGTTTTCAAACAAAAGATTGAGCCATCTCAGTTGGTTGGGATAGTAGTACTCAATACCAACGTTTGGATTCAATTCCTGGCACTAGTACATGTTTTTGCTGTGCCGGCTTTGTTTTTAGACAGGCGGGCGAGGCCAGGTAAGACCGCTAAGTACGTACGAAAATTGTACCGACGGACGGACGAAGATTTAAGACAAAAATCTAGAAGCAAGAAGCTGTAGCGGATCAACTATTAGTACCACCTCGTTTATATTATGATTTTGTCCATAATAGCAAAAGAGCCCGTGCGTTGCAACGGGAGAAAAAACATAACACACGCTCTAAACCCAACAACCATCACTCAATAGGTTCATCTCCTTTATTTTTGCGAGGCATCATATTTGTGTTGCCGCTTATCCTCCTTCTCACCCTCGCCGGCGATGGCCTCGGTGTTCACACAAAACAACAAAAAACATGTTTAAATATGGTTAATCCCAAGGCGTCTCTCTCTCCCTCTCTCCTCTCTCCCTATCTCTCTCTCTCTCTCTCTCTCTCTCTCTCTCTCTCGCGCGCGCGCGCGATGAGAAATATGTTGTTTTCCCCGGCGACATTTTTCAGAGGTATGCATGTGTAGTTATCGATGTTTTCTTTTCCCTATATGGTTATAGTGGGGTGTTTATTTGCAATCCGGATCGCCGCCGGTACGAAAGAAAAATGGATCTTGCACTAGAAATTATAAGTTTGCTTCCAAAATAATATTTTAAAAATATTTAATAGGTAAAATTAACATCATATTTAGATTGCACACATTTTTGTAATAAAATTTCATATATAATATGTTAAAATCGAAGTTACGGTTTAAAAGATATGGATAATTTAGAAAATCATTTGTTTGATTTAAATATATTCTAAAATAATATTTAAAATAGTTAGTAGGTAAAAATAATCTCATATTCATATTCTACATATTTTTCTAATCAAACTTCATATATAACATGTTCAAATCGGAGTTACGGTTTAAAAGATATGGATGGTTTAAAAAAGTATTTATTTGACTTAAATATGATCCGCAGATGAATTACCTAAAACATTAGGGGGGTTCGAAAAACGTAAAATAACGGTTCGGGTGTGACTTAAATCCGGACGACGGGTAGATTTCAAGAAAACACAGGGACTTTTGTGTAAAATACGGAAAAACGATTCATTTTGACTTAAAACAGGACTGCGGGTTGAATTATCTGAAATAGAAGGACTTTTATGAAAAATGTTAGGACAGATGAAAAAAAACCCAACTTGCTTTATTATTAGGTAAAGATAAAGATAAAGATATATAGACAGTAGGGTGGCTGGATGGATGGCGACGCGCAGCTAGGCCACGGCCGTTCGGCTGTTGCCGATTTTCTTGGACGGGATATGAACTGCAACTAATCCATCTATCTTCGCTGCTTATCCCTTCATTTTTTTGACGCATACTTCTGCAAAAACAAACGAAAATGTTAACGCCCACACTTGTGGGCGTCTGGCAACTCGCCCACACGCATGAATCCTCGTCCAACCAATTCTACACGAATCTTGGCGCGTTCTAACAATTTTCGTGTGCCACATAGGACTAAATTGGTGTGTGGGCATTCATTCGGTCGCCCACACGTCCTTTTTTCACCACACGGGGGGCTGGTGTGTGGGCATTTAGCAATTCGCCCACACACTAGTTTCACGCACGCAGAGGGGGCTGGTGTGTGGGCGTTTATCACTTCGCCCACACGCCCGTCTCCTAGCCCACACCCAAAGCTGGCAGTTGCCATGTGTTTCTGTAGGTATATGACAACTGCCCTAGCTTTGCTTGTAAGCAGATGGCAACTCTTTTTACCCGAGTTGGCATGTGTTTTTACATGATACATGGCAACTGCCGTAGCGTGCACGTAAGCAGATGACAACTTTTTTTTTTACATGGCAACTACCCTAGCGTGCTTGTGAGCACATGGCAACTCTCTATTTTACCCGAACATGTTTTTTTGCCATGCCTTCTTGTAGTGCTACACGGCAACTGCCTAGTGTTTAGTGGGTGGCAACTCCTAAAGTTTTGAAAATCATGGCTACTGCAGTAGATCAGACCATACATGGCAACTGCAGTTGAGCAACCATGACAACTGTAGTTGTCCGACATGGCAACCGAAGTTCAGCGACATGGCAACTGCAATTAAACGAACATGGACGAGGGTTTGGACCATGGCAACTGCGGGACGCGCGGTGACTGTCAAGCGGGCGTGCGGGACCACGAGATACGAGGCCTGACATACGGGGCGTGTGGGCGTTATCTATTTCGCCCACACGCACGCGGGGAAGAGGGATCGGGAGGGAAAAAAGAGGTGTGTGGGCATTACTTTTTTTGCCCACACATGGGTGTGTGGGCTGTTCCTCTTATACACCACACAAAATGTGTGGGCAGCCTCCCTAACGCCCACACGTGTGGCACTTATCAGCGTCCAAAACAAAACCCCACATACATACCAAATATCTTCTCTGCCTTTTCCTTTTTTGGCTGCGTATATATGTGGGTATTCCAAGATGTATAAATACACGCCGGCCAGGGTACCAATATACGGGTACTCAAAGAGAGTTTCCTCCAGCGAAGTTTCTGGGTGACTCCCCTTTCTACAGTAACAAGAGAGGCGGAAAGAGGGCGACGCCGTTTCCGCCGGTGATTCTGCCGCCTTCCTCTCGTTCGTCGGCCTCGGTGCCGTCGGAGAGGGGAGGGGGTTTTGAATCACCGGCCGGATCTGTGTACAGCTAGGTTAGGTGTAGCTAGGCTGTTAGGTTTTCGGGGCGGTGCTCGGTCGATGACGGCGCCGTCGCCGCGAATAAGTTCTTCCGGGCCGCCGTCTGGACGCCGCCGTGGTGTGGTGTCTAGGGGCCACGGAGCTAGTTTGTCTGGGCGAAATCGTCGGGGCGTCGGCGGGGATCTCGCTGTGGACTTTTGGTCCCCCTCTTCGTCTGCGTCACGCCGGCGTCTCCTCCAGCGCCGTCGGGGAGATGGGGGAGGTTGTACAGGAGCTGCGGCCGTCGGCCTGGTGTGGCTGGCGGTAGGCCGGAGGGCGACGTGGTCCGTGCTGTGTTCGTGGTCTGCGGCAGGCGGATCTGGTGTTGTTCCTCGATGTGCTCGACGGGAGGTGCCGGATCTAGAGGTTGTTCACAAGCTTGGGGCTGTCCCCCGACCCGCGTGCCACAGAGATAAGTGTTGCATCTCTGATGCTTCTTTTCGGTGGTTCAGAAAGCCGTTCATCGGCGATGGAGCTGCTTCAACCTCGGATGGGTTGGCTTCCGTCACTTCTTCCTCTGGTGTTCGCCGGGCTGGCGCCAGAGGTGGGCGGCGGATTCGAGCGGATGTTGCAGGAGATCCCAAGGGCCCCTTTGTAATTTTCTTTCTTTTATGGGGTTCTTTCTGCATATTGTACGAGTCTACGTGTCCTTCTGGACCGTTCCGTCCTGTGTGTACATATTTTGTACTCGTTTTGTCTTTGACTTAATGAATACGTATGCATCTCAAAAAAAAAGAGAGTTATGTATATCTATAAGTTATCTCACGCGTGCATGGTATAGACGTGGATTTGGCCTTCCAAAGTGTAAGCCTGCATGTATGTAAGACTATACCACCGAGTATCTAGTGCAAGTATACATTAGTTAGTAATGTGAGCAAAACTTAAAGTGCATGCATGCACGTACAGCTGAATCCAGCATTGTCTATTGCGTATATGTATGTGCATGTACACCCGATCATAGTGTAAGACATATGATTTGGGAACTGCTCGACACCCCTAATCCGGGGTGTGACTATCTCATTATATAGAAGTACCCAAGGGGTACAATACAACATTGCAGTACATGTATACAGAGGCTATGTGTATATACAGTCTAACACCCTCTCTTAATCTTAACTATGTCTTGAAGTACAAAGCAAGTTAAGATTGCGCCTACAGCCTACAAACTGTGGTTGTGGAAGAGGCTTCGTGAAGATGTCAACAAGTTGATCCTTTAATGAGATGAACTTGATACAAAGTAGCTTCTGTGCAACACGTTCCCGAACAAAGTGATAATCCACCTCAATGTGTTTTGTCCTAGCATGAAACACCGGGTTAGAAGAAAGATATGTAGCACCAATGTTATCACACCACAGGAACGGAGGACGAGCTTGAGGGATACGCAGCTCTCTCAACAGAGACTGTACCCATATGAGCTCAGCTATCGCATCAGCAACAGCTTTGTACTCAGCCTCAGTACTACTGCGAGACACTGTTGCGTGCTTGCGAGCATTCCAGGCGATCAAGTTAGGACCCAGAAATACCGCATAACCCCCCGTGGATCGCCTGTCATCAGGACTTCCAGCCCAGTCTGCATCAGAAAAAGCCGAGAGCTCATACGATGGTGCAGACTGAAGAAGCAAGCCATAGGAGGCAGTAAGACTGACATACACTACTAGGGAAAACCCTATACATAGAATCTTAGCAGCAGCGCGGCTAAAAAAGGAGCGCTGCTGCTAATTAGCAGTAGCGCGGGTGTGGAATACCCGCTACTGACAAGTGTTTAGCAGTAGCGCGGTCGGCGTAACCCGCGCTGCTACAAATATCGACCGACAGTGCTCACCCAACTCCATTTAGCAGCAGCGCGGTGCCACGTGCCGCGCTGCTGCTATAGCTGTAGCAGTAGCGCAGTTTTTCTGAGGTCGCTGCTGCTAATTTTCAAATCGGGCACACTTTTTGTCCCGGTTAGCAGTAGCGCTTGTACCGAAAGCGTGCTGCTGCTACTTTCTTAGTAGCAGTGCGTTTTACGTACCGCGCTACTGCTAATCCGCACCCACCACCTTTTCCCCACCCATCCTCCCCCTGCCCCTCCTCTCCCTTTCCCCTACCTCTCCCACTCGCACTCTTCTTCTTCCTCAATACTACTCCCCCATTACTCTCCCTCTTCTACCTACCTTTCTCTATCTTCATTACTCCTACCTAACTACACCACCTCCATTAATGCATCTCCTTTCTCTTTTTCCTTCCCCCTCCACTAGTTGAAGTTGTCTCCTCCCAAATTAGGTAGCTAGGTAGATGTAGCATTTAGTTAAGTGACCTATTTGCCTCCTAACTAGATCTATCTTTGTCAAGAAGATCTTTGTGCACTTTTGATGTCCCTACATCATCATCTCCACCGTGTGCTCGATCTCGAGATATAGGTGATTAAAATTTCATGCTTTTGCAAAATGGAAATATGTTTATGTGTGTGTGATATGTTTATGGAAATTATGTGTGTGGCATGAGTTGATGCCAAATAGTGCTTTTGAGTCGCGTATGTTTTGCCGAAATGTCGATTTATTTCCGTTTCGACGAATTCCAGGCAAACTCTAGATCTATATATGTCCTATTTTTAAGGAAGGTCATGCCGAATTTTTGTATGACTTTGATGCATGCACGCATTTTTATAATCAATTTGTTTATTATTACGATGCAGAGTTGACGATGGTCAGTGGAACGATGGTGGACATGTGGTTGCGGTCGGCGGTGCAGGACATGAAAGAAAATAACCGGACAGAGGTTTTATGTCCGTGTCGAAAATGCAAAGGAATACTTTGGCTCGACCCCCATGACGATGGTCGTGTCGAAGCGCACCTGCTCATGACTGGTTTCATGGATGGCTATACTCGGTGGATAATTGAAGATGAGGATGATGATGTTGAGGATGCCGACGGGGCAGGCAATGATGACACGAGGCAAGACGAAGAGATGATCGATAATGGCGGCGGGGAAGGGGCCGGACATGGCGGCGGAGAAGGGGCCGGACATGGTGACGGAGAGAACGACATGGACTCCACGCAACAGAGTTCATCGGTACTAAGTTCAATCGTGCGGGACCCTCATGTTCAAGCATTGCTTCGCAAGGAGACGAGTATTGAGAGAGCTGCTTCTAGAGAGGAGGCTAAGCTGGAGCAACTGGTGGTAGACTCGAACACTCCATTGTATGATGGTTGCAATCCTGAGGTGACCCGCTTGAGTTTCATGCTCCAACTCCTGAAGAGGAAGGCTAAAAACAAATGGACCGACACTAGCCTCGATGAGCATCTCAAGTACCTAAAGGATGTTCTTCCCGTGGGTAATCTATGTCCTAGTAGTGTTGATGAGGCCAAGAAGATCGTGTGCCCTCTTGATCTGCCACACGTTAGATACCATGCATGCATCAACAATTGCATAATTTATCGGAAGGAGCACGCGAAAAAAACAAGCTGTCCGGTGTGCAATGCTTCTCGATACAAGAAGGCCGGGAAGAAATGTCCCTAGAAAGTGGTATGGTACTTACCGATCACTCCCCGTCTCTAGAGGTATTTTGTAGATCCCAAGGAAGCAAAGCTAATGCGCTGGCACGTGGAGAGGAAGAAGCCCGACGATGGAGATGATCCGAAGCTGAGACACGTCAAGGATGGAAGCTAGTGGAGAGCATTGAACGACTTCTATCGGTATTTTGAATGTGATGCAAGGAACATCGTGCTTGGCGCATGTACCAATGGCATGAATCCGTTTGGCAACCAGAACACCAACCATAGCACATGTCCCGTGTTTGTATGGATGTACAACCTCCCCCCTGGTTGTGCATGAAATTGAAGTACATTCACATGAGCATGCTTAATCAAGGGCCGAAACAACCAGGAAATAATATTAATTTGTATTTGGGGCTACTTCAAGAGGAGTTAGACACGTTATGGAAAACACTGGCCAAGACATGTGATGCGCTGATCACGACAGTGCAGGACTATCTCAGTTACGGATATGTGGCAGGCTAGGTGTGCCATGGATATTGCGGATGCACGCGGTGCATGGATGATACGACGTCTCAACAGCTAACGTCAAGGAAAGATGGCGGGTCTAGGAAAATCGTGTACATGGGGCATCGAAGATGGCTCGAACAGGACGACCCGTGGAGAAACCGTGGAGATCTATTCAATGGTCACGCCGAGCATCGAGGACCTCCATGTAAGCGGAGCAGTGCCGAAATCGATGAGCTGTTGAAAAACTGGAAGGAGTGCCCCGCACCGGGAAAGACGATGAGAAAGGCGCCGGAGCCGCTGCCGAAGGTAATGAAGACGAGGTCTGTGTTCTGGGACTTGGAGTACTGGCACAAACTCGTTACACCTCATTGACTTGATCAAATGCATATATGTAAGAATGTCCTTAAGAGCTTGCTCGCAACACTGATGAACATGCCGGATAAGACCAAGGATGGGCCGAAGGCAAGAAAAGACTTGCAAGATTTGAAAATCAAGGAAGATCTGCACATGCCGCCCCGTAAAATGTCAGACGAGACAGAGGCACGGGAGAAGAAGGGCAAGAAAATAAAGAAAGAGGATTATTGCCCCCCTTCTTGCTTCACCTTTAGTCAGGCTGAGATCGATCAATTCTTTAAGTGCCTTACTGGAGTCAAAGTTAGTTCCGGTTACTGTGGCAAGCTAAACAGATATCAAGACACGGACAAGAAAAGGTTCAACGGGATGAAGTCCCATGACTGTCATGTGATGATGATGCAGATACTACCTATTGCCCTTAGAGGGATAATGGACAAGCACGTCCGTGACACGCTTATTGGTCTCTGCAACTTTTTCGACGTCCTCTCGAAAGTCGATCAGTGTGAAGCAGCTCCGAAGGCTACAGGAAGAGATCGTAATAATACTGCATGAGCTTGAGATGTACTTCTCGCCCGCGTTCTTTGACATGATGGTGCATCTGTGTGTCCATATTGTGGATGACATAATAGACCTGGGGCCGTCATTCGTGCACAACATGATGCCGTTTGAGAGGATGAATGGGATCATCAAAGGATTCGTTTGTAACAAGTCCCGTCCGGATGGAAGCATCGTCCAGGGCTATGTGACACAAGAGTGCATCTCTTTCTGTGAGAATTTTCTATATGGCGCAGACCAGCCGCCTGGTATTAGTGTTGGTTTGCCCGTTAACAAGCACGATGGGAGGCTCGAAGGAGAATGTCACTGCAACGGTCGCAGGGAACTGCACGTGGCATACTCAGATCGACGCAGCAACTTTGACAGAGCAAACTTGGTAGTGCTACAACACCTAGATGAGGTAGATCCTTTCGTGGCACTGCACAAAGAAATTATCGCAAAGAAGTATCGTGACAGGGGGGTATGCAGGACGGACGCCGAAGTTACTAGAGAGCACAACTCCACTTTCCTGCATTGGTTGAAAGAGCATATTATTGCTAATCCCCCGGAGGAGGGCTCTAAGGACGGATTTCTCATATACGCCTTAGCACATGGCCCCTCGCCCAACCTCGTAACCTATCAGGCATATGATATCAATGGATACACGTTCTACACGGAGGCCAAAGATATGGATAGTGATGATCAGAACTCAGGGGTGACGATGGAATGCATGACCGGCAGCGACAATGGCGCAACTGAACGATTTTATGGAAGGGTCGAGGAGATCTGGGAGCTTGACTACTCTGGACTGCACAACACGACGATGTTCCGTGTCAGATGAGCTAAGAATGTCGAAAGAGAAAACTGGATTTTCACTACCATGACTATACCCGACGCCAAGAGCGCTACCGTGAACGCTATCGCCAAAAATGAGCCATGGGTACACGCTAAGCACGTGACACAATGCTTCTTCATAACCGACCCATGCAATCCCAGTCGTGTTGTCGTGAGGAGAGGCAAAAGGAACATCATTGGAATGGATGGAGTTTCCAACGAGGAAGACTATGATCAGTACGGCAACCCAATGAGGGAAGATGACGATGATGATGAAGTATACGTCAAAAGAAGAATCAATACTACATTACCTAAGAAAAATCGTACTCCATGGAAAAGGCAAAGTCACAATAAGGGGCTCAATTATTCTTCGACGAACAAGAAGGGAAAGAAACTGACTCAAAAACGAAAACGTCAGCGCTGAGGAACCGTATGTTATCGGTCAAATAATGTAATATATATATATATATATATATATATATATTCCTATTTTGTATACACACTTAGCCATTATTATGCATGGGTTCAATGATGTAATATATATGTTCCTATTTTGTATACATATTTAACCGTCAAATGATGCAATATATATCGCCTTCCCTTCGTTCACTGCTCTTGGGAAACAAAAGTGGGAGAAAATAAAGGAAAAGAAAAAGGAAAACTGGGAGTAGCGATTTCCTTATAAAACAGCTACAGTCAAGCTAGCAGTAGCGATTTCCTTATAAAACCACTACAGCTAGTGAAGGTAGTAGCAGCGTGTTTTATCTAAACCGCTACAGCTAGTGAAGGTAGTAGCACCGCATTTTATCTAAACCGCTATAGCTAGTGAAGGTAGTAGCAGCGCGTTTTATCTAAACCGCTACAGCTAGTGAAGGTAGTAGCAGCGCGTTTTGTCTAAACGCGCTGCTGCTACGTCCACTTAACCCAAAATTCTCACTCTCTCTGCTTCATCCCGCCTCTTTTCCCGCCATATCCCCACTCTCTCTTCCCCCGTCGCACCGCCGCGCCTCGGCGCTCGGCCCCGACCCCGGCCGGCGCTCGCCCCCGACCCGGCCCTCGCCCCCGACCCCGGCACTCGCCCCCGACCCCGGCGCGCTCGCCCCCGACCTGTCGGCCCTCGCCTCCCTCCTCTGCTTCCTCCCCTCCCAACCTCGGCCGTCGTCGGGCCTGCCTCCTCACCCCTGCACCCTCTGTAAACCCCCCCTCTCTCTCTTCTAGCTAGGGTTCTTCGATTAATTTACTTAGGTTTTAGTTAGGGCAGTAGGTTAATTAGGTCATCTATTTAGTTATGAATTAGCTAGGTTTTAAAATAGGATAGAAATTTAGGGTTAAGGAATTGTAGTTAAAAGAAAAGGCAGCATTTAAGCAATTGTCCAAATCAACATCCCTTGTTAAAGCAAATTTAGGTAGGCTAAATTTATATGCAAATTTGAACTGGACATGTGATATGTGGATATGTCATGTTTTGGACATGTCATGCTTGGAATTTGAACATGTCATTTGGACATGTGATGTTTTGGTTCAATTTTGGTAAATGATCTGAGTGGCCTATGTTACGCCGGAATGTTGATTCATTTCCGTTCCGATGAATTTCAGGCGCTCGATATGTCCGTTTTTTAGCAAAGGTCATGCCGGAATTTGTCGTGAATAAAGGTATGATTTCTGCTACATAGTTGGCATATCGAGTGTTGGCACATAGATTTCTTTTTTATGTCATTTCTCATTTATTCATACTTTTAGAAATAAACGAGGACACTTAATCATAGGAAACATGTCGAACAACGAAGAAACTAGGCCTTCTAACCAAGATGCAGACGAGATGGATTATGAGGGTGAACAAGACTACCTCGACTATTTGACTGCTAAGCAAGGTTTGCAGGTCGGCCTCGATGATGGTACTGACGCTGACATCGACACCGACGGCGCCGGCACCGATGGCGGCGCCGAGACCGGCGGGGAAGGTACCGGCGCTGATGCTGCTACCGAAAAGAGGAAGCATAAGAAGCAGAGGATACGAAAACCTAACAAACTAGGGATTGGACGACTTGTGATCACGAAGATGGCACCTGGCAAGTTTGAGCCATTAGAGCCGAAAGAACCTCGCAAGTGCTATGGGAACCAAGTAGGATGCATCCTACGGGAATGCGCGAGCATCAACGACAATGACTCAAGGAGTAAAGAACATTTGACGCAGTTGCTCCTAATGAAGTTGCACAAGAGATTCAAGTTCCTCGACCGGGATGATAACATAGAACAACCGTGGGATGATCCGAAGATGAAAAAGATTAACAATCATGCCATGGGCATGTTTAGCAATAATTTGGCCTCCTGGAAAGGGAGGGTGAAACGAACCATTGAAGCTGAGGAACCCCAGTCCAAGATTCTGTAGGAAAGTCTGACACTTATGGAAGAGGAGTTCGAAAAGTTTAAAGACACTTGCGCTACCAAGGCAGCCAAGGCTAAGGCTGTGAAATTCAAGAGCCTTCAGCAAAGGAACACGGGGAAGCATCGCCTCGGAAGCCGTGGCTACCTCGGTAAAAGGCCCATATGGGATAAGGAGGACGCGGAACGTGAAGCCGCGGGTCTCCCAGACCCCTTCGCGAAGTTCACCAACCCCTTGGAGCGTGACTTCATCAGGGCCCGCTACAAGTGGGACAAGGAGAAAAAGGTTTTTTACACGGACCAGATCACGAGGAAATTGATTAGACTACTGGAGAAGCATCACCAGCTTGCAACCGAAAGCCCTACTTCTCCGACGAGGCCCAAGTGGGACACCCCTCTCAGACCGAATTTAAGGGACTCCCTTTGGGCCAGCGACCACAATATGGTCGTGTGCACGGCGGTGGAGACGGCGCCACGTGGAAGGTGTTTTACAACGAGGGCCTAGAGGCCAAGAAGCAGAAAAAGAAGTTTAGTCAGGCGGACATCGACGCGAAGGTGAAGCTTGCGGTCGAGAAAAAAGCAGCTGAGGACGCGGAAAAAACAGCCGAGGAGAAAAATGAGTTGCTACAGCAGGCAGTCAATGCAGCTGTAACTACCTACGGAAATGATTTCACTACTAACTTGGTTCTAGCTATCATCAACTGGACGAAGGAAAATCCAGACAAGACGGTACATGATTTCCCGATGCCCAGTTTCGTCGAGAGCAACTCCATGAACAACAACAACATTGCACAATCACTTGCTCACGCAACCGGGCCTCCTCTCGCGGTCGCTCCCACTCATAGCAGCCCATCCTCAGTCTCTGGCGTGCTAGGTGGGCCTTCGTCTTTGGCTGAGCTCGACGCCATCACGGTAATTACATGTCGCACCAACATATATATATAATATTCCATTTTCTTTGCCTTTCAGATGTTTTACGCCATAGGCATATGTGTTTGCAGGGCGAAGAAACCCCATGCACCATACTCCACTTGATAAAAGGCCAGAAGGTCGACGTCGGAAAGGGGATGATATTGAACCCCTTGAAACCCACGTTCCACAACCAGCCGATCCCCGCTGGGCACTTCAGGGTTAGCTTGTCCAGTGTGAAATCGGGGCACGAGGCGTTGCCTCCTCCAGTACAGCATGTGGGAGAGGACGACGAGACCCCGCCGCGGATTGGAAGCTGCAAGGGTTGAGTGCTGCTATGGCCAAAGAATCTTATTCGTCTGGAGCCGGCCGAGAGCACACCAATAACCACACATCAACAAGCATATGCGGAGACCACCACCCCACCTATGCAATTACCAGCTCCTATAGTGCCGAGTGAGAGCGGCGGACAACGTGATTAAGGGGGTGCAATAGTACTGGCGGATGTAATCGGTCCTGTAGAACAAAGAATGGATGATGAGACGGAGGTCGACCCTATGGGTTTCTCAATACAAACGCGTATGACTGTGACATATATATGATGAGTCAACCATATGACGAATCGGGCTATCAGCATGCTAATGAGGATATGGATGATATGCCCGGGCAGGAAGGTCGTTGGAAGGATTGCAAAAAGTCTCTCTTCATGAATTCCTCACAGGACACGCCTGAAGATGTCGCCTCAACACAGGCTCAACTAGCCGAGGGTCGTACAGTGCTTAGCCCAGGAACCCTGGGGCAGGGGTTAAGGAAGGGTCTGTAAGGTGTGCCCAAGAAAAAGGAGAGGAAGAGATCGGGGAAGATAACTGCCTCCAAATAAGCCAGAGCACAAAGCAGCCAGACGATGCATTCTGAAGAGCGTGTACCCGTGAAAGGTGCGGCCATGTTCCATCTCACGGGCGAGCCGATGCTACCGCCAAAACCGCTGGAACAAGAAGATGGGTTTCGCGCATAAAACTAACTTCTCCTGCATCCATGTCCCAAAACCAAGCAAGAAGGATGGATTCTACATCATCCATCTCATGATTTAGTTCAACACGCATCACCAAAAGCTTCACATGAGAAGCAGAAATGATGATCATATCCACAAGTGGCTAGAATCTCATGGAGAAGCGGATTATAAACTTAGAGATGACTTCTTTCGCATCCAAAGCGACATTGCGACGATCATCATGAAAGAAGTCATCGATGAGAAGGGGATGTTCCACCACGGCCCTATTTCGTGAGCTGACCTCCGAACTCGCATAGGCATGCAATGTCTAGACGTCACGCCGTTCAAGAAGCTAGGGTCCATCGTCGATGATATGGAAGGATGGAACTTCTAGTGATTTATGATGACGATGATGATGATATGTGTTGGTTGAACTTGTATACTTTTTGTAGCGATGAAACTTTGTGATGTCCACGGTCCCTGCCGAACTTGCGTAACGCTACTTTGTTAGTTTGTGTATGATGACCTGCGTACCTCTAGTTAATTAATTTGCATACTGTATGTTGCATCTAGTTGCTAACCCTTTCTTTTTCGGTGTTGCTCTAGTATATTTTGTTGCATATATATGATTGTACATCCTCTTCATGAACATGCATCTCTAACAGGTACCTAGTTTCTTGATGGCAAGATGGAAGTGCTATGTCGTGTACAAAGGGAAGGTTCCGGGGGTGTACAACGAGTGGCATGAGTGTCAGGCGCAAGTGAATGGGTGTCAGGACCCCGATTCTAAGTCACACCGATCTAGCCTGTAACACCTCATATCACTTTGCGGCCTCACGCGCGGTATCCCCACGGGTGTCGCCTTACCATGGCCCGAGACCGTTTGCGCCTTTTGGCTCACGTATGTGATAGTGTCGCTAGCATCCATATGACAGAGAACCCGGACCATGGTAAGGCGACACCCGTGGGGATACCGTGCGTGAGGCCGCAAAGTGATATGAGGTGTTACAGGCTAGATCGGTGTGACTTAGAATCGGGGTCCTGACAGCTTTGGTATCAGAGCCTGACTGCCTGTAGGATTACCAAGCCAAACTGGTCGTAGTCGTGTCTAGAAATGCTTTAGTTATATAAGGGAATTGATTGTGGAAGGGAACGTAAGGCTCTTTTTACTCCTTATACCTCATGCCTCTGATCTGAGTCATCCTCTTCTTTTCTATGGGGGTTAAGAACTAGGCTTCTCTTCTATCTCTCAGGATGACGTGTTACTAAACCTTAATTGCCTAGGATTGTTGAGTTCAAGCCTCAGCCTCAGTTCCTACTACTTCCATATGTTCATAGCTGGCCTCAGAACCTTGATATTGTGATGTTGAGTGGTTATGCCACCATTTTGCAGGATGTCTCAAATTATTTTGAGCATTTACAGCTGTTATGCTGTCCGAGTCATCCCAGGTCTCTACATAGTCTGATGCAATTGCAAATCCTTTCTTTCCGTTCCCGATGTCCTTTTGGGCCAGATTAAGCACACTACACAGTCTGTGAGGTACTCCGTTGCCTCGGCGTATATGTTGGAGCTACTATTATGACCCTAGGTGTCTTAGGAAACCATCTAGTAATCTCGCCATGTTTTGTGTTCCCAGTGTGATGAATCTGGCCACCATTCTCGAAAGCATCCCGTGATGCCATTTAGTTAGTAGGTATTTTATTTCTGGGTCCTTAAACCCAAGATTCATTCTACTTACATCATGTTGATAGTGTTGCTAGTACCTTTAGGATGTTAGTAACCTTTGTATTAGTCCTCGAGGTCCGTGGTATTTCCTTCTTCCAAATACCATGAACCATTAAGGCAGAAGTCCTTTGAACCAAAAGATCACCATTAGAGTACTCCTGAGGAGTTCTCCATCCATAATTGTGATTCTGCCAGTCCTACCATTCTGCATGGGTTGTCCGGAAGAAATGTTGAGCTTTGCTTGACATACTAATCTATGCATCCACAACTCAGAAAATTATATGTTCCTCGAGTTGTTCCTCTTCAGTTGTATCCCGACCATCCTCTATCAGTTGATAGCAAAGAGTATGTGTGCATTTGTGTTCATCAATGCCCTTTTATTATTGTGGTCCGTCAAGCCATTCTATTCCGGAATGACTAGGAGAAACAAACTCCAGCACCTCATCCATATCTAGGATTGGGTCAAAGTAATTATATTTCGCAGATCAAAATGCCAATCCAGCTTTTGATTCCGTTCTATCCTGAAGTATTACCGTCTTATGTCAAGAATATCATGGGAATTGCACACCATCTTATGAATTCTTGACACAGTGATACTTCTCGCCATCATTATTCATTCCTCGGTGTCGTGTTGTCGCAACCAGAATGCCGACAAGTGAATCGTGATGTGTGACATCAATACTCCTAGCAACTCCGTTGCTTGATAGTTAATGGACAATAGTTTCATTCTTAGCATGTTGGCTATTGAATCATCATTCTAAGATTGATCGTGCTACCTAGTCCATTTTTCCTGGTGCACTCCTCGATCAATGAGATAGGATTGTGTCAACCCATCACTCTCTTGATCACATCGTCTTGCCCTGAAAAGCAAGATTGTTCTCGAGCTTAGTAAGATATCGGTGGTTCGTGATTTTCCGAATATCTTCTCGGAAGTGTTACCAGGTTGTCACCTGACCACTATGTTGAGTTCGTGATCAAGTTGGTTCCTTGTAACCACCCCTTTCTCCAAGAATCTGTGTTGGATACCCCTGAGCTAGTTGGTTAAGCTAAACAACAACTTGGAGAGTTGGAAGATAAAAGCTTGTCTGACTTAGTTCATCTCTAAGGGATATCCTTGTGTTTGTGTGTGTTAATTGTAGAAAGATATCTTCATCGATTGGTCCCTGTGATCAGATGTTGGATCTATTATGTTGTCCAAACTTTGATTTGAGTGTGGGCTATCCTCAAATCAAATCAGAAGCGACGATGTTTGTAATGTTGTCTTCCTCGCGGTTGTCGAGCATACACCATTATATATTTTGGGTCTGACCAATGCTATTACTTTGTTCACATAGTTATGGAATTCCATCTTTATGGAAATCTTGATAAATTGTTGTTGAGCCCATTGACAAAATTTTCATCATCTCCATGATTCATGTTGAACATCCAGCTAGTGTTGGAAACTTCTAAAAGGCATTATCTTCATGTCCCACTCATGAAGCAAATGTTGGATGAAAGAAGTGATTTTCTTTGATTCATGCGCATTTGGTGCAAGTTGCCGCCGTGAGTTTGAGAAAGATTGTTTTTGTTTCCTCTGGTACCATCCCAAGTCGGTCATGCAGGTGCAAAGTATGCTATGGTTTGACAGGATCGCTACCTCCATTCCATATGTATCTTCTAGTACACAAAGCCACTGATTGATTTGTTCAAGGAGAAGAAGTTCCTTCTTAAGAGCATGCCTTATGCAAGGACTTTGTTATCCTCGATGATGGTTTCCCACCTGAACTCGGTAGTATTTTATTGTAATACTACTCTGTGGTCATGCTTGTCTTGGACAACATGTTCACATGTGTGTAGCAGAACCAGCTCATGTTTTGGAGCTTGCTATCATAGTTCATCTCCCGAGAGTCTCGCAATGTTATCTCGTCGACTTGTGTTGCAACCATTCTTTTCTAGACATCATGTCTGAAAAATCCTGTTACCAGCCAGGTCTGAATCTCAGGCAGATATGATGGCTGGAACATTTCCAAGATCTATGATGTAGGTCCCGACGAGGTTGATGTTCTGGCCGACACACCTAGCCGGAAGATCTATTATTGTAGCATCTTGACTGGTCAATTTCACCATCTTCTCCGTGAGGATCTTGTGTGACTTATTTTAGAAGTTGTTCCTCAGTGATTCTTGTGCTATTGGTATTCCTCGATTATGCTATACCATTCAAATGGTGGAATTGCTCTCGACTGTTGAGTTATCTCCCAGTTACCAGAATCATTCCCAGCATTTGCATTTTGTTCCCAGCCTGTACCACCATTGTGCGATTCTACCATGGACTATCCTTCTCGGTAACCTCTGGTCAGGATCATCTCCAAAAGTGGTCCTACCATGGGTCCCATCCATTTCCGATGATGAGGTAAAAATCATCCATTGTGTTGTCTTCAACAAGGTAGTCCACATCATCCATTCTGGTGTGAGTATGCCATTCTTTCGAATTCGTTCAAACGATCGTTTGTGATTGCCTTAGGACGGTATAGAGAGTTGCAATGATCTTTGAATCAAAAGTGATTCTTTTTCCCACTTAAGGAAATAGTTCCATGAGTCACCTTCCCCAAGGTGTCCCCCTATGGAATCATGGCAATTATCTCCTCGCCGTTTGAAACCATGCACCATCCTACTCCAACGTGAAGATGTTGCCTACCAAATTGGACCTTTGTCATCTGCTACCTTTTACTCATTCCAAATGTTTGTCTTATGTCTCAGCTCAAGAGATGTTTCAATGTCTCATCCCATGAGTTGGTCCTGAGTTATTTGATCTTCGAGAAGATCTATTCTTCTAGAGGTTTTCCTTTCCTCTATTGTCATGTTAGTTGGAGTTCTCAGAGCAAGACATCGAGACAAAGATGGTGATCGCGTCAACGTTCCTATGCAGTGCAACCTGGATCGTGAAGATTGTGCTGGTCTTGTGCCCCCTCTGTCTTCTTACCTCACGTCTTGAATCTCGGGACGAGATTTTTGTTTAGTAGAGGTGAGTTGTCATAGCCCTAGAGTACCTGAGTGAAATAGTTGCATCTGCACTCATGCATCATGTCTAAAATTTCTAAAAGTTGAATTGAGGTTAGTTGAAACCCTCATAAATCACTTAAAAAATAATCAACATTAAAATCTTTTCAAAGAAGTCCAAGAAAATGTTCCTCTTAGCCTCTGAAAATATTGGCAAGAGGTAAAACTTAAAACAATATTTTTGGAATCTCAGAGATATTTATTTTGGGTCTTTGAATTAAATCAATAACTATTTGCATTGGATATATATTTATTAATTAATTAATATATGTCCAATTATTCTGATCTTTGGTGAAGGGCTTTGGAATAATCCAATTAGTCCCTACAAGGGTTATCAGAAGCAACAAAAATGATTTAGTGTCTAAAACTAAATCAAAACAAATTACAGAAAATGCCAAACAGAAAGAATTAGAAAAGAGAGAGAGAGAGAGAGAGAGAGAGAGAGAGAAGAGCTCACCTGGCACTCACCTGACACGGCCCAGCACAGCCCAGCCCACCAGAGCCAGGCGCCAGTCATCTCCTTCCTTTGCCAGGAGGACGACGGCGTGACGCACGCACAGGAGGCGAAGCCACCTCCTGCTTCCACCTCCTGCTTCCTCCCCACTCCGATTGGACGCGCTTGGAAATGCCCGAGCCCCCTGGTCCTTCCCCTCTCACGCAGCTCACTCTCCCCTCCTCTCCCTTGCTCTCTCCTGCGACGGCCGACGCGGCCATGGAAGCGCCGCCGTGAACCACCGCGCTCCCCGACTCCCTCTCACCTTCCCGTGTTGCGTGGAAGCTCCGC
Organism: Triticum aestivum; assembly: GCF_018294505.1. Lineage (NCBI taxonomy): Eukaryota > Viridiplantae > Streptophyta > Magnoliopsida > Poales > Poaceae > Triticum > Triticum aestivum. The sequence goes on from NC_057812.1 coordinate 117,995,583, forward strand.
CACTGTCGCCTACGCCTTTTGCACCGAGCCAAGCGAGCCGAGAAGCCCTGTTTCGTCCTCGGCGTCGTCTTGTTCAACCTCGGCCACTGGAGATCGCCATTGTCGTTTGCCACCGTCCACGCCTCCCCAAGGTCGCTGACCAGCTCTCTGGATCCTTCGTGAGCTCCTCTACCTAGCCCTCTACTTCCCGTGCTCGATTACACCGCGTAGCCACCGCCCCCTTCGAGCCCGAGCGCTCCTCGTCGCCGGCCATGTCGCCGTCATGGCTACGGCCGTGCAAGCACGCGTTCGAGCGCACCACCGCACTCGGTGCGTCCTCAGGAGCCTAACGCACGCACTCCCTTGCCCTGCCATGAACCGTAGCCCTCTTTCCCTCTCCGCCCGAACTCCGGTGCCGTCGCGAGCTCTGCTCAGGCGAGCTTCGGCCACTCTGCGCCCTGCTGCTGCCTCTGCTCGATGCGGCCGAGCAAGGGCTTCCTCCTGGTGTCCCTAGTGCGCCAAACGGTGACCCGCACAAGAAACCCAAGCAATTCCGGCGAAACCCCGCCGTGTATTTGGTCGCCGACGGCCAAGCTCCGGCGAGCTGACGTGGCGCTGACTTAACTAGTGCTTATGACCCTGCTAAAACTCCCAAGAGCAGTTTGACTTGCTGACATGGCCTTTGACCGGCCCCACACGTCAGTGACTCATGCCAGTGGTGTGTCACTGACCAGTAGGCCCCACAGGTCAGGTTTGACCTGGACCACTCCCGTTGACCTGCTGATGTCACAGTGACGCAGTGCTGACGCAATTATTGATTTTCTGGTTTTAAAAATAATCAGGAAATTCCAGAAAATGCCCAAAACTTCCAAAAATCATAGAAATTCAACCGTAACTCCAAATGAAATAAATTATATATAAAAAATTATCAGAAAAATTCAAGGAATCCATTTGTACCATCTTCATGCATGTTTGAGCAAGTTAACCTCACTGATTTGGATGAAACATGATTAGGGCAAATTTCATAATAGGTTTGGAGTTGGAATTTGATATAATTTTGAATCCCACTTCAATTAAAATGACTTTCTATTGCATTAGCCAAAACACACTCATTTTTCCATGTCATGAGCATGCCGGTGTTTGTCCCCTCTCGGTAGACGTTGTACCGACGCTGTGATCGTTGACACTGATGAAGACCCAATGATATCTTCAAAAGTGCCAGGCAAGCAAAACCCCCCTTGTTCATTCCAATATGATTCCACTCTCTCACTCCTGCTCTCTTTTACTGCATTAGGACAACAACGTTTCAACTGTTACATGATGCGGTAGCTGAACCCCTTTTCCTCTGCATGACCTGTCATTGCCACAGTAAATAGATGAAACCCACTAGCATGAGTAGGAGTTGTTTGAGCCCTGATGTGCCTACTCATTAATGCTTGTTTGTCATGCCTGCTACTGCTTAGAGTTGAGTCAGGTCTGGTTCATCGGAGATGAATTGGAAGGGTGATGAACATGTCCTTCCGTATGAGAGCTAAGTGTGTGAACACGATTTGGTAAAGGTAGCGGTGAGAGGCCATGTAGGAGTACATGGTGGGTTGTCTCATTGCAGCCGTTCTCAGGAACTGAGTTCTGTGTTTGTGATCCATGAACAGTTACTACCACACATTGGGTTCCGGTAACTCAGGCCCTCTCGGCTTATTAATCAACTCGATCTCTGTCCAGGAGTTGCAACTAGTTTCTGGTGTTTGTAGGTAGTGTTAGTAGTCTACCAAGTGGCACCCGGTACAGGTGGGCTTGGGACAGACTAGGCACAGTGGCACGGTGTACCAAGTGGTACCCGGATGGTGGGCTTGGGAACCCTGCACACATCATTTGGGGCCGTGAGCGACACCCCGGCCAGATCTCCTTGCGGATGGAACTCGAATAGGCGATAAACCTGGACGAGAGACTTGTTGGTTAGTCAGGCCGTGGCCGACTCCCTCGCCCAGCTTCTGCTTGAAGGTTGCCGAGGTACATGACGTGTACAGGGCGATAAGTGGCGAGAGCGTGTGTGAAGAAGTACACCCCTGCAGGGTTATCATTATCTATTCGAATAGCCGGATTCCTCGGATATGGAAACTTGGACCCCTTGCATAGTTCATAGACAAGTGAAAGTGGATACTCTAAAATGCGCAAGATAAGTGTGAGTGCTATGGATGGCGTTCTCGCACGGAGATGGGAGCGGATCCATAGTGGTGTATTGGTATGGTGAATTTGTGGACTCGTGTGCGCCACCTCAAAAGAGTTACTTGCAGTCGTAGTTCAGGTTAGCCACTGAGTCAAAGCTGGCTCTGCAGTTAAACTCCACCACCCCCTTTGATGATACCGATGCATATGTAGTTAGTTCTGATGTAAGTCTTGCTGGGTACATTTGTACTCACATTTTCTTAATTTATGTTTTGCAGAGAGACATCAGTCTCGCTAGTAGTTCCACTTGGACTTCGACGGTTAGCCTGTTACCTCAGCTACAATCTTGTACCCTTGGGAGGGTCTTGTAGATAGTCAGGCTTCTTAGTGTTCTTCATTTGTAGTTGTCTGTACTCAGACAAGTTAAGCTTCCGCATGTGCTTGTTGCTTGTATGCTCTGTATGTTGGGTCATGAGACCCATGTTTGTAATATCTCGCTCCTCGGAGCCTAATGAATAATACTTGAGTCGTAGAGTTATGTTGTGATGCCATGTTGTATTTACACATATCGAGCATATTGTGTGTATGATTGAAATGCTTGGTATGTGTGGGATCCGACAACCTAGTTGGTTATCCTTGGTAGCCTCTCTTATGGGGAAATGTAGTCTTGTGCTTCCATGAGCCATAGTAGTCCGCTACAGCCCGTTCACCGGAGTCCTGCTAGCCCAGCACTACTGCTCCGGAACACTTGACAGGCCGGCATATGATTCACCTAGTTCCTGTGTCTATCCCTTCGGGGAAATGTCACGCGGTGACATCCGGAGTCCTGCCTAGCCTGCTACAGCCCAGTTCACCGGAGTCCTATTAGCACAGTGCTACAGCCCGGATTCACACGCTGCTAACCGACATGCTCGATGTTGATTCATGTATGCCTGTTTCCGTAAGTTAGTGCCACTTTGGGTTCATGACTAGTCATGTCGGCCCGGGTTCTCTGTCATATGGATGCTAGCGACACTATCACATACGTGAGCCAAAAGGCGCAAACGGTCCCGGGCCATGGTAAGGCGACACCCGTGGGGATACCGTGCGTCAGGCCGCAAAGTGATATGAGGTGTTACAGGCTAGATCGGTGTGACTTAGAATTGGGGTCCTGACAATGGGTTCTCGGGCGCTAGCCATAAAGGCTTCAAAAGCAGACAAGAAGGAGAAGCTAGTTACTTGAGGTTCACGCTAACGCGAGAGAGGACTCGTAACCGCCACCTCATGTACTGCATAGCTCCGCTCTCACTCATAGTGATAGCTCTTCTGGCGTATACCTTTGTTTAGATGGATGAAGTTGTAGTTGCAAGTATTCGAGACTTGCATGTATCGCTATTTTTCGTGATGGTGACAAGATACCACTTTGTGTTGGATGATGATTATGATGAGACTATTTGTATGTATATGCTATGATTACATTTGTGGTCTCGCAGGCATTTGTATGTGTATCATGATGATATTTGTATGTGCTAAAGATTTTTCTATAAAGCCTGTTCAAATACAAAACAAATATGTCGAAAAAAAACAAAAAACAACTAAAATTAGCAGTAGCGAGTGGAGAAAAGTTAGCAGCAGCGCGGTAGTAGCAGTAGCGCGCACAAGAGAAGCGCGCTATAGCTATTAGCAGTAGCGAGCTTCCATTAAGCGTGCTGCTGCTACACTTGTGTAGCAGTAGTGCTGGTGAGCACGCGCTACTGCTACGTGTTAGCTGTAGCGCCTTATTAGTAGCGTCGGTCCCCACGCTACTGATACACCTAAAACCCGCGCTACTGCTAGCCTTTTCCCTAGTAGTTATAGCACAAAATACGCTTCACAGCTGACCAGTGAGACGTCCTGGGTGCATGCAGAAACTGGCAGACACGGTTGACTGCATAGGAGATAACATGCCTGGTAATAGTAAGGTATTGCAGACCACCAACAAGACCGTGATACTCAATAGCATCATCAAACGAGAGAGAGTCACCATCAAGAGCAGACAACCGATCAGTGGCAGACATCGGAGTGTTAACATGTTTGCATTTGAGCATTCCAGCACGACGCAACAAGTCCAAGGAGTACTTTTTCTGAGTGAGAGTCAAACTAGCAAAGGACCGTGAAACCTCAAGACCAAGGAAAAAAATGAAGAGCACCTAAATCCTTGACAGAAAAATCATCACGGAGAGCAATCACAAGGCGATCAGCAGCAGCAGAGGAACTGATGAGAATGATATCATCAATGTAAACTAAGAGATACATTGTAACCTCAGGGCGTTGTAGGAGAAACAGTGACGTATCAGCAGTGGAGGGAGTAAACCCAAGAGCCTGAAGAACAGATCCAAGGCGAGCATGCCACACATGAGGAGCCTGTTTGAGTCCATACAGTGCCTTAACCAGGTGACAGAGATGATGAGGTCGTGTTGGATCAACAAAACCAGGCGGCTGACGCATATAAACCTCCTCCTCCAGAATGCCATGGAGGAAAGCATTCTGCACATCTAGCTGACGAAGGAACCATCCGCGAGTAACCGCAAGAGACACTAGTAATCGAATGGTAGTAGGCTTGATGACTGGACTGGACGTGTCTTCATAATCAAGACCATACCTCTATTTGAAGCCCTTGGCAACTAATTGTGCCTTGTAGCATTCAATGGAGCCATCAGCATGTCTCTTGACTTTGACAACCCACTTGGAATCAATGACGTTGACACCAGACACTGAGGAATAAGACGCCAAGTGTCATTCTTTTGTAGAGCCTGAAACTCTTGTTCCATTGCATCATGCCAATGTGGAATACTCAGTGCAGCCTGAAAGTGACGAGGCTCTGCAGTGGGATCAACGGCAGCGTGAGCCATGCACGCAACAAGCCACGCAACCGTCCCATCCGTGCGCTCCTTCGGACAAAAGACACCGGATTGGCTCCGTGTGAGAGGACGAAGAGTGACAGCAGGTCCTGCTAGCAAAGTCGGTGCAGTAGAGGATGTTGACGAGGCCGGCACAGAGTCATGTGAGTCGGGCTCACAGGGGACCGAAGCAGGGCTGGTCAGCGACCCTGGCGCCAAGATAGACCTGGCCGGAGCAGGTGACTGCACCTCCAGGCCAGTGGCAGCAGCAGCTGGCCTAGGCAAGAGGCCCGCCAGTGGCCCGGGTGAGCCACATGAGGCTGACGCTGGCGAGGCCTGCGAGCCAGGCGGGACTGGCGCTAGCAAGGCCGCTAGCGTTGACGAGGCCCGCGAGCCAGGCGAGGCTGGCACTGGTGAGACCAGCACCCGCGGGGCCAGCGTGGAGCCAGGCGGGGCCAGCATGGAGCCGGGCGGACCCGGCGCCCGCGAGGCAGTCGGGGGAGCCTCCACAGGCGAGACGGGGACGGGTTGGCGGGTGCCGCCCGTCATGCATGGCGCATGCACGTCCCGATCAGGAGGCTCATCCATGACATGTTCATCAAGCAGCTCGAGCCGACCACAGCGTCCAATACCTGCAGCATGATTAGAAAGCAACGCAGGGGCATATGCAACATCCACAAATTGATCAGGTGTAGGTGTAGACATGGGCACCGGTGGTGTAGAAGTGGTAAAGTTAGTCGAAAGTGCACGGAAAGGGAATACATTTTCATCAAAAACAACATCACGAGAGATGTAGACACGGTTGGTAGGAACATGTAAGCACCTGTACCCTTTGTGAAGAGAACTATACCCGAGAAAAACGCACTTCTTAGACCGAAACTCTAGCTTGCACTTGTTGTATGGACATAGGTGAGGCCAACATGCACACCCGAACACTTTGAAGAATGTGTAGTCTAGAATCTCATTAAGCAGAAGTTCAAGCGAGGTTTGCATTTTCAGAAGTCTCGAGGGAAGCCTGGTTATAAGAAAGCAAGCTGTGGAGAAAGCATCACTCCAGAACCGAAACGGGACGGATGCATGAGCTAGCAAGGTTATGCCAGTTTAAACAAGATGACGATGCTTACACTCGGTAGTACCATTCTACTGATGTGTATGAGGACATGACAATTGGTGCGAAATCCCAAGTTTGTTAAAAAACGAGTTGAGGCTGTGGTATTCAACCCCCCCCCCCCCAGTCGGATTGGACATGGATGATTTTCTGCTTAAGAAGACGCTCAACGTGTGCTTGAAACTGAATGAAGACATCGAACACATCAGACTTACGCTTAATAAGATATAACCAAGTAAAACGGATGTAAGCATACCATGTAAGACATATGATTTGGGAACTAAAATTTGGCATACCAATTTGGCCATACCATGTAAGACATAACTAAAATTGTCAAGGGGTGCCCAAGATGTGTATAACGTACATTCTAACACATAGATAGGTATCAAAAGGTGTATAACGTCTATATACAGTCTAACACATATATAACGGGTACCAAGAAAAATAGAATTCTAATTTTCTTCTTCTCCTCTATTCCTTTTTTCTTCTCCTTTTTTTTCTTGTTTTTCTTCAATCTTCTCATCTGTTCCTTTCTTCTTCTCCTCTTTTTCTTCTTCTTCTTCTTCTTCTCTTATTCTTATTTTTTATCAGGTATCTCATTGTTGATATACCCCCTCCCCGATAACTTCGACATGAGGGGGGGTTGATAAATAATAGAACTAGTTAAACTAGTTTATTTTTAGTAAGTACTACTTTATTTTATTTATAATAAGTGCTTAGTAGTTGAACTAGTTGATTTAATAAAACTACTTTATTTTACTATAGAAGTAGTTTATTTTTGGTAAGTACTAATTTATTTTATTTATAGTAAGTGTTTAGTAGTTGAACTAGTTGATTTAATAAAACTATTTTATTTTACTATAGAAGTAGTTTATTTTCAGTAAGTACTACTTTATTTTACTATAGAAGTAGTTTATTTCTAGTAAGTACTACTTTATTTTATTTATATTAACTGCTTAGTAGTTGAACTAGTTGATTTAATAAAACTACATTATTTTACTATATATAGAAATAGTTTGTTTTTAGTAATTAAGTACTACTTTATTTTATTTATAGTAAGTGCTTAGTAGTTGAACTAGTTGATTTAATAAAACTACTTTATTTTACTATATATAGAAGTTGTTTATTTTTAGCAAGAAAATTAAGAGAACTAGTTTATTTTTTCAGTTCAAGCAATTATTCCCGCATCGACGTCGGCGATGCCTATCCTGCATCCTCGTCGTCAACTCGGCGAAGGAGGCTGGCTTGATTAGAGGGGCCATGTCCGGGACTGGGCTCCGTCAGGCTGGTATTGGGAGGTGCTACCTTCCAAGGGGCGTAGGTTGGTGAGGACCCAGCCCGTCATTGACCCGATCCTTGTTTGGTGGCGGTCGCGTAGGCCAGTGACGGTGTCGAGGCTTCCGAACACCGCGGAGGTGGTACGTCACTGTGTTAGCGAGGAGGACGAGCACGTCCGTCGCTACATGGTTGCGTTGGATGGCAGGTTCGACAATACCTGGCAGGTTCTTTAGGGATCTCACTGGAGGTATGATCCTGTGATGGTTCCTTCTCTTTGGGTGTCCACCGCCCGCGCCGATACCCGTCGGGCGTTACGGTTCTAGCTAGCTGTATTAGCGATGCTATATGTATGATAGTATTCGAGGTGTATTAGTGATAATATTCGACGATGTACGGACGCAAGAGATGATGTAGTTTTGCTTATAATTGAAAGCATGCTAATTTGAATACTAATTTATTTTACAATTTGGTTTTTCTTACTGAATGCTCAAATTGGAAAATACTCCTACTTTGAATGCTAAAATTGCAGAGCACTATGCAAAGCGTATGCATTTGATTAGTTGATAGCTTATAGGGTTTTGGTTTTTGGAGAAATCTAGGAGCCCCTCCATCATCCCCGTCGTCGTCCCCGTCACCGACCCCCCTCCGACCTCGAGGTGAGACCAGCCAAATCTCCATGTCAATATGAATCCTATAAGATATTTGTAAATGTTTTTGCTCATATATTCAACCATTGAAATGTAATGGCCATCAAGTTTGAATGGTCATATGATGTAGATAAAAACATGTATATTTCTGTCGAGTCTCCACCATATATGAGAGGACAAAGAATCCCGACTGTTGTCGTGGGGGTAGCTTCTCCTTCGTTCCCGTGTGCTATACAATTTGGTGTAATGCACTCGGGAACAAAAGGAGGAGCTACCATCACTGACGGTCGCAATGTCAGAGATGAATAATAATAATCTAATTTAGGTTTTTTTAGTACATATATTTAATTGTAGGTTTAATATTTGAATTATGAACATAGCAAATGTCGTACTCGAATGACGAAAGTCTCTAGGGGGAGTGCGATTGGTGCCACGACGATCGATGTCTGTGTGACAGGCCTCACCTAGACGAAGATCGACGCTTCAACATTAAGCTGGAGGAGACCTTCGATGTTGAAATGGTACGCAACGACGACAAGTGTTTTTTCGTAATTAAGCACGACTTCAGCTATTTCAACGTGTAATTTTCATCTTTTACAATTCTACTAGCTTATCCCATGCCATGCAAGACGCTATGTCTTGGAGAGGATGGGTTTTGAAGACCACGAAAGTTTGGAAACAAAGAAAATTCACCTACGCACCCATCATGGTGCGGATTTTGAAGTAGAGATGTACAATTCTGAGAGAATAACCCATTTTGGTTGCAAAAAATGGGAAGCACTTTGCAAGATGTATGGATTTCATGAGGATATGCTTGTCACCATGGATCTTGATGATCCTGAAATCGAGCAAAACAATATAGACATTTGGGCCCTTGCTGATACGCCTCCAATTCTACCACTATGTGATTTTCTCAAACATAGTTATTAGCTAATTTGTATTGTTCATTTCAAAATAGTTGACAACTTATTTCCATTGACAGCTTATTTTCATTCTTCAAAGAATGTGCGGAAGATGGTAGACAGAACCTACTACACCGAAGTCTCCGAATTAACCTATGAGGAGAAAAATCATCTGATCGCATTTCTTACTGATCTTGAGAATTACAATATCTACAATCAAACTCCTCAACATTATGGTCAATACGTGCCACTAGTGCACGTGTTGAACTACGGTAACTACTATGGAGATACCCTGGTAAGATTTTTTACTATTACGACATCCGTGCATCTTTTGCATACTTCTAAAACCAATACATCATTTGCTAACTATGAAGTTATTACTATGTTTTTCAACAGATAATCTCAGAGGATTGTGTGCCTCGTTTGATGTATCAAAAAGGTAGCCTTAATGTTTTGAACATACAGCCATGTCATCCTACAAATCTGAACTGTCCATACCAGATTTCTAAAAGAAGTGGAGACATGCTAATCAAAGAATGGAAAAAATGTATGGACAGTCGTAAGGAGGTTCTTGGAAGCAAAAGGAAGCGAAGCGCAAGAATTGGAGACATGAGGATGATGATCTATATTGTTTTATACTATTTTACCTTAAAGAGGGTATTTAGGTCCTACCTAATACTGATGATAATGTGCCTAGAACAACTAAGTAGGGTTGGGTCGATGACTATGAGGATGATGATCGTATGACTTGTGATCAATAACAAGTAGAAGTTGTATGATGATGATTAATAGGACTTATTATTATGATGATGCATGATGCGGGCATGAAGAGTTATTATATATTAGTGGGTGAAATGAACATGGATTGTATTGAAGTGAAGGCAACATGCATGTGGTGCATGTCGAAAGTAGTACTAATCCAAACTTGATCAAGTTAGGATTAGTATTACTTTCGACATGCACCACATGTTGCCTTCACTTTAATCTAAGCCATGTTTAGGCATAGCAGTAGCGTTGGTAAACCAAGCACGAAGATAAGAGAGGACACTTCTCTCTATTAGCTAGCTAACACACCCTAAATTACCCCCTAAACCACACCCTTTCAGAAAAAAAACAAAAACCTCAGCTCCTGCCAGCTGCTGACGCATGGACGCCTATTTGTTCCCGGTTGGTGCCACCAACCGGGACCAAAGGCCCTCCTGCCTGGGCTCGCAGCACCGGCCACGTCGAGGCCCATCTGTCCCGGTTCATGTAAGAACCGGGACTAAAGGCCTAAGGCTTTAGTAACGACCCTTTAGTCACGGTTCAAAAACAGGGACAAATGGGCCTTACGAACCGGGACAATAGACCCTTTTTCTACTAGTGTGAGCAAGTAGTTATACCGCTCGCGCCGCTCTAAATCGAGGGAGATGCGGAACCTGATTCTGTCATTTTCTTGAATGACCGCGCCATCGGGTCATAGGCGTACCTGGGTGTGTTGAAGGACTAAGTCCTAGAGTTCTTTATGTAGAACTTGGCGGTTTCTCCGGCACTTCTCGCGCTTGCATTGGTTATCCGTCGGAACGCCGCCAGCCCTTAGTGGCACTGGTGGCGTGGGGAGAAGTGGTGGTGCATGTCATCGCGCAGATTAGGAAGGCCTGTCCATTGTTGCCTGTAGTTGAACGATCTCCCGCCCTGGGAGGAGAAGATGGTCGTGGTGGAAGCGTTAATCGCGGGGGGGGGGGGTCCCGTGGTCGCCACTGTTGAGTGGGTCGTGTGTTCCTTTATTCCTCTTGGTGTCTTGACCATCGGTTCCAACGTGGGGGCATGTTGGGATGCCTCCGTTGTTGAAAGTGAAGGGTTGGTTTTGGTGGTCGTCGAGGTGCCAACGTGTGGCGCTCATGTTGAGGGCGATAACTCGGGGCTTGATGCCTGGTTCCACCTGCAACTTGTGTTGATGATATACTTGGTGCCGTTGGATCAAGTAGCTGCCTTTGGATATTGTTCATCTGCTCTTGGAGTTGGCAAAACTCTTGCAGCAGGTCTTCATCACGTGGCGCTAGTGCTTCATGGCGAAGGACAGAAAACATGTTGTTGTTGGGCCCTGTTGTCGTCGACCTATGAAGTGTGGAGGCACGACGCCCATGCCCCCTGTCGAGTATCTTCAAGGTTGATGGAGACTGTAGGGCCCGGTAGAACAGGCTCCTTGCGTGAATGCTGCTTCCAGAACTCCTTCATAATGGCCCGCCACACCAGCTGCTTGATCTTGGTTGGCTCGTATGCCCGGTCGTCAGGGAACAAGTCGTACGGAGGGGCCTGGGTGCTCTGGTAATTGAACACCTTGTCCACCAGGTCCCTTGCTCCGAGGAACCAATCCTCCTCCGGCACCGTGCTCTGAGCGATGCGGGATGTAATCTGTTGGTGAAGTAATCGTACCTTGCGATACCTCCTCCTGTAGTTCCGGAGAGGATGCGGGCTATCGGACAAACGTGCGTTCGCCATAAGTTTCTGCAAGTTCTGGGCAATGGCCTCCAAACCTTCAAGCGGCTCGACCTCGGTGCGTCGGGGTACTGTTCGTGAAGGCTCCGACTGCGAAAATGGGGAAGGGGTGTGATGTGACGCCGCTCTTGCCCGCCTGTTAGCGGCCTTAGCGCGAAGGCGTTGAGCCGCCTCCACGTCTCCTTTCATATCCGCCCTTGTTGACTCCTTCAACAGGGCACGTGCCTCGAGCATTAGCTCGTGACACTCCTTCTTCACCTTGGCGGCCTTCCGCTTTTGCGCCTTCTTCGACTGCACAGTTTGGAACTGCGCAGGATCTTGAGCTTCATGCCTGTAGACCTTGTCACCGAGCTCGATGACGATCATGGCTAGCATTGATCCAAACTGAATCACCGATGGCTCCGAGTTGCTTCCGTGCGAGAGTCCACCTGCAAGAAAAGGGATCTCGATCAACGGAAGTCCTCGCCGATGCCTTATCATGCAGGATGCTGTGTCGATTGGGAGACGGGTGAAGACGATTCTAACGACCACAACAAAGCAAAGATGGGAGGAGAACCAAGGCCCACCAGGCATGCCAATTTGTTTGGCACGAGAAAAATATCTTAGACTCCGCAAGTAGGGAAGGGGAGCGTATTTCTCTCTTGCAGCGGGAAAGGGAAATGTAAATATGCTGGTGTGCCAGTATACCGTAGTACACAAAGAAAAAGATACGGTAAACAAGTATTTCATTAATATCATTGGAGAAACAAAATTACAATATCCCGTAAAGAAAACAAATGCGCTCCATCGCCTACTAGTGGGGCCAGCCTGACTGTGGCGATTGCGGTCTCCTGGCTCCCGGGGCTTCGGAAGGCTCCTGGTTAATTACTCCCGCGGGTTGCTCCGCGGGATACCTCCGATTAAGTGTGTGGTCGTCTTCGTCGTCTTCGTGTTCTCCATGTATGATGATGGTGGTGTGTGTCGGCGACAGCAGAGCCCGTGTCCTCGTCGGTACACGCACCGCAAGTAGTGTGGCCTTAGCAGTGGCCGCGCCCACCGTCGCCGTCGTGCCTCGTCGGTCTTGTTGGCGTTGGAGTAGTTGGTGTTGGGGTAGCATGGGTCGTGCTCGGCTTAGACTTGTCGATGACCGGTTGCTTCATCGGGGTGTTGAAGGGGCTACGCCTCGCAGGAATAATGCTTTTGAGAGACCGGCGTCAGTGTAAAAGCTGACGCACGCTCACATTGGCGTGGCCGAGGTGATTGGCGCCTCGTCTCAGCTAGTCGCCAAGTATTTGGCAGTCCGCCAAGGCAAAGGGGGCGGCCTCACAAGGCCGTGGAAAGGTGACGTTGTAGAGGCCGCGTCGCCTTGGACTGGTGTTACGCCAAAGGGTGACCTGTACGCCGGCGACGCCGTGAACCTGTATGCCAAGGACCTGTGCACTGTGCCGTCCCGCCGTCTCATCCGGGAATCAAGACACCAAACCTGTGCACTGCCATTGGAACGACATGGACATGTGCACCGATGACCTGCTCGTTGTGACCTATGCATCGTGACCTGTTCGCCGGGGACATGTAGACTGCCATGTTAGAGCAGCGTCGTGGCTAGCAGTTGGGCTGCGTCATTGGCGAGCTCCGGCAGCTCACCAGTCATCTCCAGCGAAGAACATGACACCTGAAAATAAAAGCCTTGGCGTAGACGATCTCCGGCGGTGTCGGTGCAGTTTGCTGTTTCGGTGTAGTCATCTCTGGCGGCGGCGATGATATCACACGAGCATCATTTCCGGTGACCGGCACATACTCTCCGCGTAGCGCATGCATGCTAGAGAGGAGACAAAAGAAAATTGATGTATTAGATCAAAATCTCACCCTTCGGGAACGTGAGCTTGGTGTCCATGTCGCTGACGCCGATGGTCTCGCACGGCTGCGTTAGCCCGTCAATGCGATCTGGTCTTCTACTGGCTGCGTGGCCGCGTAGATGTGTGATGGATGGGTGTGGGCACTGGTGAATGAATGGATGTTGGAGGTGCGCGTGATGGATAGTTGCGTACGTAAGTTATGGTGGATGAGATGCAGCGTGATGGATGAATACGATCTGTGTGGGCGCTCGCGAATGGATGGACAGGCAGCCTTGCGGCGTGGGTTATCCGTCTCTGGCCGTGCGTGGATGTGCAAGGCAGCGGCGTCTACGCGTGCGTGCTTCTCCGTGCCTCTCCCTTCCTGATGGTCGTGCTTTGTATCTATATATATATAGGCAGCAGGGTGGCTGGATGGATGGCACGCGCAGCAAGGCCACGGCCGTTCGGCTGTTGCCGATTTTCTTGGACGGGATATGGACTGCAACTAATCCATCTACCTTTGCTGCTTATCCCTTCATTATTTTTCTTGGCACATACTTCTGCAAAAACAAAACCCTACATACATACCAAATATCTTCTCCGTGTAGTGCTTATCCTTTTCCTTTTTTTGGCTGCGTATATATGCGGATATTCGGAGATGTATAAATACACGCCGGCCAGGGTGCCGTTATACGGGTACTCAAAGAGAGTTATGTATATCTATAAGTTATCTCACGCGTGCATGGTATAGACGTGGATTTAGCCTTCCAAAGTGTAAGCCTGCATGTATGTAAGACTATACCACCGAGTATCTAGTGCAAGTATAAATTAGTTAGTAACGTGAGCAAAACTCAAAGTGCATGCATGCACGTACAGCCGAATCGAGGATTGCCTATTGCGTATATGTATGTGCATGTACACCCGGTCATAGATGTGTATAACTTGCACTTAAAAAGAAACTAAAATTAAACTTAATTTTTCTGAAAGCAGGAAGCGCAAAAACACGTCAAACAGTTCTGTCCATGCCGAGCCGCAATATTCTTCAGAGAAACTCGACGTTGGCGCACTTATATTATGCCAAACTGCATTTAGAAATGTACTGATTCTGTAGAACTTTGATCACATAACCAATACCATGCACAACACAATCGTTAGATTCATTCATGACAAAAGGACTTTTTTTGAACTGGGCCTTAACCCCTTTCCATTACATGCATAACGGAAATACATACTTCAGTGGCCAGCGACCCAAACAACAACCAACATAAGGAAGCTAGAAAGGGATAAGGCGAGTTCAAAGCATCACTGGGAAACCCACCACGAGCACTCGTCATCGAGCAGCCCACTGTGGGGCGAAAACCCAGTGACACCGTTGATCACGCAAACCTCTAGGACCTAAACATAAAGGTAGTCTTCAAAAGGAACCCATAACAGTATAACACCACCACGCCCGCAGGCTCACAAATGAGCAGATAGAACACTCGCGCAGGAGTGAGATAGCCTATTCTGGCAAAGGTAAACTCGAAGCATCGAATCGACGGAGGAGGATCAGTTCGCCGCTGACTTGGCTGGAGCCGCACAGATTCTCATCATCGTCGAAGCATTGGACCTGAGCATCTTGGCTCCACGCTCTATGGCCTCCCGATCATCACCAGCCATCAAACCTTCCCAGTATGTCAGAAAACCACAAGCAGCATACACCACATTAAATGGGATCTTAAGAATTTTTTGTTCAAAAGCAGCCTGGTTACGGGTGTTCCAGCAGATTGCTGCCAAACCAAACGTGTAAAACTTAGCTCCATCAGGAAGGAATATGTAACACCAAGAGAAGTACTGCCAGATGTTGTTCGGACAGAGAGATGTGCCCAACACACACCCGACCGTCCTCCAGACCACCCGAGCAACAGGGCAGGTAAAGAAAAGATGTTGCGAAGTTTCAACATCTTTGCAGAACAAGCATCTAGGATTGTCTACCCAATTACGCCTCATCATGACTTCTCGTGTCAAAACCGCGTCTTGGAACAATTGCCAAAGAAATACTTGGATTTTGAGGGGAATCTTAGCTTTCCAGATCCACCTGTAATCACATCCTGCCAGGGGTCTTTCCAAATAGGTGTAAACCGATTTGGTCGAGAACTTACCTTTTTTACCCAAAGTCCAGCTAATCTGATCAGCCTCATCAGATAAATGCCAGGAGTTAACCACCATAACCAGATCGTTCCACTGATCCGTAAGGGGAGGATGAAGATTTCTTCTAAAGAGATCATTACCCTCAAAGTTTTTAAATTCAGCGACAGTAATTTTCTGATAATTACAAATGCTGAATAAGGCCGGAAATTTATCACGCAAGGGGACATCAGCCCTGATGGGATCATTCCAAACTCTGGCCACATTCCCAGAGTTCAAAATCACTTCCCTACCTGCGAAATATATTTCCTTTACTTTCATTATAGCTTTCCAGATGGGGGAATCCCCAAGCTTACTTTTCACCGAGGGGACCGTATCATTTCAGAGGTACTTACCACGAATTACATCCTGCCAAAGGCCTTGTTGGGTTTCCAGTTTCCACCACCACTTGGTGAGGAGACTGATATTCTGTCCATGTAGATCTTTAACTCCCAAACCCATTTTGTTTTTAGATCTACAGATTCTAAACCACTTGACCAAGTGATATCTTCTACGACCATCAGTCTCTTGCCAAAAGAACTTTTTTCTATGTCTGTCTAATTTTTCAATAATCTTCTTAGATAGCATAAACATAGACATGTAGTAGAAGATGATACTAGTAAGGGAAGAATTGAGTAAAGTTAGTCTTCCCCCTAAAGACGCCGCATTACCAATCCAGGATTCACAGCATTTGAGAAATTTATCATCCAAAAAGTTCCAGTCTAACGCACGGAGAGTGGAATAGCTCACAGGTACCCCTAGATATTTCATAGGGTTGTGGCCAATCTGGAAATTGAAGAGTTCAGAGTAGAAAGTTAGTGTGCCATCACCCCCCCTATGCATAAGATTTCACTCTTCAGGAAATTTATTTTAAGCCCTGACATGAGCTCAAATATATAAAGTAAGAGTTTCAGATTGACCGTAGCTTCTTTGTCATGCTCAAAGCAAATAACAGTATCGTCTGCATATTTGAGTACAGCCACACCCCCATTGATCAAGTCCAGGGCCAGGCTTGTCAGCATTTTCTCTTTTGGGGCATTAAGAATCATTTAGGATAGGGCTTCCACAGCCATATTGAACA
Organism: Triticum aestivum; assembly: GCF_018294505.1. Taxonomy (NCBI): domain Eukaryota; kingdom Viridiplantae; phylum Streptophyta; class Magnoliopsida; order Poales; family Poaceae; genus Triticum; species Triticum aestivum. The sequence continues at coordinate 118,012,060 of NC_057812.1, forward strand.
AAAAAGGCGAGTGCGGGTCCCCTTGCCGCACCCCTTTGCAGCTCTAGAAATAGGGACCTTTTTCATTATTCAACTTAATGTTAATAGTCCCATTATTTCTGGATCCAGCCACACCACACAGGGCCAATACCTCTGCTTCTATGACACTCAAGAAGGAAATCCCAATTGATTTTATCGTAGGCTTTTTCGAAGTCAAGTTTCAACACCACACCAATTTCTTTTCTTTCGCTGCGTGTGATGAAGAATTTCATGTAGGGTCAAGATACCATCCATAATGTTTCTATGCTTTATGAAGGCATTTTGAGGCTTGCTGATGAGCATATCAGTAAAAATAGCTGCTCTATTGTCCAAAACATTGGTAATAAGTTTGTATGGACATCGCAAGAGGCAAATTGGTCTATATTGCTGGATTTTCTTAGCTCCATTCATTTTTGGGATAAGAGTTATCACCCCATAATTCAAACGAGCAACATCTAAAGTGTTGTCATGAAAAGCATCAAACAAGCGCATAATATCTTTTTTCACAAACTCCCAGCAGTGTTTATAAAACTCAGCTGGTATGTTATCCGGGTCAGGGGCTCGGTTGCTCTTCATGCCGAAAAGAGCTTTTTTCACTTCTTCTCTAGTAAATTTGCCAGTGAGTAGAATATTATTTTCGGTGTCAAAACCGACGGATCTCGGGTAGGGGGTCCCGAACTGTGCGTCTAAGGCGGATGGTAACAGGAGGTAGGGGACACGATGTTTTACCCAGGTTCAGGCCCTCTTGATGGAGGTAAAACCCTACGTCCTGCTTGATTTATTCTTGATGATATGAGTATTACAAGAGTTGATCTACCACGAGATCGGAGAGGCTAAACCCTAGAAGCTAGCCTATGGTCTGATTGTATATTGTCCTACGGACTAAATCCTTCCGGTTTATATAGACACCGGAGGGGGCTAGGGTTACACAAGGTCGGTTACAAAGGAGGAGATATACATATCCATATTACCTAGCTTGCCTTCCACACCAAGTAGATTCCCATCCGGACACGAGACGAAGTCTTCAATCTTGTATCTTCATAGTCCAAAAGTCCGGCCAAAGGACGTAGTCCGGCTGTCCGGAGACCCCCTAATCCAAGACTCCCTCAGTAGCCCCTGAACTAGGCTTCAATGACGATGAGTCCGGCGCAGTGTTGTCTTCGGCATTGCAAGGCGGGTTCCTCCTCTGAATACACCACGGAAGAATTTGAATACAAGGATAGTGTCCGACCCTGCAAAATAAGTTCCACATACCACCGTAGAGAGAATAATATTTCCACAAATCTAATCGCTGACACGTTTTGGCAACATGACATCATGCCATGGCCCAGAGATTATTCGATGTTTTTCTTTAACCAGCCCCGCACATAACGCGAGGCGGTTTCTTGACACGTCTTGTCAAAGCAAAGATCGTGTTCCCCTTATTACGAGATTCTCATCAATACGGGCGTGGGTAACCCAACCGTGCCATCAATTACAACACTTGGGGGATAAGCGAGTTTTACCAGGCTAGTGGGGGCGCATAGTTTCGGCCGCCCTTATAAAGGGATAAGGTTTAACCTTTTTCTACCCAACCCTTCTTCCTCCTTGCTCATCCATTCTTGCGCACTCGAGTTCCAACGCCCAAGTCCACATCCTTCTCCTAAACCTTCTCCAAACATGTCCGGAGCGGGAGGCAAGTGGATGGCTTCCTCCATCACGGAGGGACACATCAAAAAGCTGTGCGAAGCCGGATACTTAGCCGCGAATATCACGCATCGGCTGCCCGCTACGGGGCAGATCGTCCCTACCCGGGAACCTCACGAGAGGGTAGTCTTCCTCCACCACTTCCTCCGCGGACTAGGGTTTCCCCTCCATCCATTCGTCCACGGTCTTATGTTCTACTACGGGCTGGACTTTCATGATCTGGCCCCGAACTTCATCCCCAACATTTCGGCGTTCATCATCGTGTGTGAGGCTTTCCTCCGCATCCGGCCCCACTTTGGCCTGTGGCTGAAGACCTTCAATATCAAGCCAAAGGTGGTGGGAGGCCAACAAGCGGAATGCGGCGGAGCCATGGTGGGCAAGATGCCCAATGTTATATGGCTTGAAGGTTCCTTCATGGAGACCATAAAGGGGTGTCAATCGGCGTGGTTCTACATCACCGAGCCGCGTGACACAAACTGGGTGGTGGCCCCCCGAGTTCCGATCCGGAATCCCTACGCGGCTCACCTCCTGGAAAGAGAAGGGCCTATCCTGGGCTTCATCGGTGATGCTGGACGGACTCCAGAAATGTATCCAGAATATGGCAAGAAAGAAGCTCAAACTCGTCAACATAGTCCAGGTCATGCTCTTCCGCTGGATCCTCCCGTGCCAACAACGGGATTTCAATTTATGGGAGTTCGACCCGGCCCGGCACCAGACTCTAAGCGAGCTCTTCGACACGATGCACAAAGATGTCTGGAGGGTGCTGTTCAAGGGCGCTGAGGTCCCTCCCTCTCTCACTGAGGACCGTGGGCTAAGCGCGAAGCGACTTGCGAATCCGGTAAGTTTTGTACATCTGGTAGGATTTCTACTTCCCATAGCTTAACCACGTGCGGGGTCTGAGCTCCCATGCCTTTGACAAGACTGGTTGGGGGCATCGGAGAAGATCAACTGTCCGACCCCTCTGCCCGAAGACACTGTGGACGCTCTCCTGACGGAGATGCTGACTCCGGATCCTAACAAGGTGCCAGAGAAGACCAAGAAGAAGGCCAAGGGAACCCGAAAGAGTTCCCGGTGCCAAGTGGTATCGGACTCATCGTCCGATGACTGTGCGATGCACTCCTCCCACGAAGATGAGGAGGAAGATGAAGATGCTCCCCCTCCAGCCGGGGGAGACAACAAAAGGAAGGCCGCCCCAACCGGGGGGGGGGGTGAAGGGTCCAAGAAGGGAAGGACTCTCCTTCCGGACTGCTCCACCACCATCGCCGGAGACAAAGACGAGTGTCTGCTCAGGGCCCAAGCCCCTGGCGAAGTCGTAAGTATTCGGATAACAGAGTAACTCATAGCATACCTTTGTTGCACTGCTTCTCCTAACGCCAAATATGATTATGCAGACCGCCCCAAACCCGTATCGACGTATCTTCGTCGGACGGCTCCTTGGACTCGTCGGATATGGATAGCGATCCACTTCCGACCGCCACCTCCCCTTGCCCTACGTACAATGCCAAGGTATTGTCTCAAGAGGCACCGGGTCGAGGGGAGACAATCCCGGAGGAGCCTCAAGGCGACCTTCGGTAGCAGAGGGAGTAATTGATGACTCCGGGAGTAGAGGGAGTAAGGCTCCCGAGGGCTCCGAGCTCGTCCCTCAGCCGAACACCGCGCCGGAACCTTTAGTGGTTCTGGACTCAGGCAGGCAGCCTCCTTCCAAAAGGGGCAAGACGCCTGTGCCGGTGACCTCTGTCCATCCAGAGGCACCGGACAACCTGCTGGGAGCGCTTCGCGGCGCTTCCATTGATGAAGAGCACCGCACTATTATGAGTGCGGTGATCCAGAAGGTTCAGTCCGCCAAGAGCGGACTGACTGAAGCCTGTGCCAGCCTTCTAACAGGCTTTGAGGTAAGTATTTGAAATATAGGAAAAATATTACCGCATAGACAGTAGCCCGTGATGCTTTGTTTGGTGTTCACAAAGAAAAGCCGAATAGAGGATCAAATAATATCTGCAGGAGTCTAATACTAGTATGTCTGTATGCGTATGCAGGCTTCGCTGCTGACCTCTGCCGCACTGACTGCGGAGGTCGCCGCACTAAAGCAGGACCTCGAGGGGTCCGAGAAAGAGCTCGGCCTTGCTAAGAGGCAGCTCGAGGAGAACAAAGGTAAGTAATACCTAGTCTATAGATATGTATATGTACAAAAAGGATGCGATTGCAAAATGACATGATCATTTTTAATTTGCCAGGAGCCACGACTGAAGTGGCAACCCTGAAGCAAGCCGTATCTGAGGCCGAAAACAAAGCGGCCCCGGAGCGCACCGAGCAGGAAAAACAAGAGGCACGGGTGGGCAAGGTGCAGCAAGAGCTCCATGCTCCCGTGACGAAGCATGAGGCGTTGGAGCTTGACTTGAAGACATGAGAGTCCGGGCTTGCCGCGGCCCTTGAGAGTGCAAAGAGTGCCAAGGCTGAAGCCCAAAAGGCCCTCCAAGAGATTGATGCGATGAAGAAGATAGCGGCGGGTAAGGCATTCAATATGCAAAGCAAGCATGTGAAAGTAAATTACTTGTTACTTACCCGAGTCCGGAGCTCTCCAGGAGCATTTGCAGATTTGCCCCGCAGCGTGTTGGATGCCGCACAGTTTTACCAGGCCGAGGAGGGAAGCTCAACGGAGAAGCTGTTCTGGTCTCAGTATACTGGGACCGAACACCCGATGCCTCTGAGCGACCAGCTGAAGCAACTGGTCGAGCTGCACAAGGCGGCCGAACAGGCCATGAAGTGCTTTATAGTCTGGATGTGGCCTGGCGACTCCCTTCCCAACAGCTACTTCGGCCTGGTGAGGCGGCTTGCGGATGCCTGCCCACGGCTGGAAGTCATCAAGCGGTCCATCTGTATCGAAGGTGCACGCTGGGCTTTCGCCCGTGCGAAGGTGCACTCGGCCAAGATGGACGCCGTGAAGCTGGTGAAGGAAGGGCCGCCGCAGGGCAAGGAGCATCGCCACCCCGAGATGTACTATGAGGGTGTCCTGAAGGGTGCCCGTCTTGTAGCGGACGAGTGTGCGAAAGATGTAATATTTGAATAAACTTGCTCGTGTAATCCTGTATTATGAAAACTTGTTCATATGCGCCATGCAACGCTTGTTTGAATTTAAAATTTTACCTTCTGTTCGGCTGTTTATCAAATCTGAGAGATGGCTTGTCGTCGGCTTCTGCCCCCACGCCACGAGTGCTGGGGTGTTCGAGATAAACCAGAGCACTCTTGTTCCCATTTTTGGGTCCTTCGAGGGATGTGCTCAGCACAACGAACAAGGCAATCAGACTATAATGTGTCATCACTCTCACTTAGCCATAGAATACTATAATTTTAAATTTCGGCGAAGCCCCTAGTATTCGGAAGGCCGAATTCGGTGCGCTATACACGCCTTAAGCCGGACAGAGCCGACTCCTCGCTCTAAGCGGCATAAGTCTTTAGGGACTTGAAACCTCTCGAACAGCGACCAGTCTCTCGCCTTATCATGACAGTCAGTTTTAGGTTTCTCTACTGAGGTGCTTAGCCCAGCAGAACCGGGGCACAATCGCAGTAGTTCTCCCAGTGCTACCTTAGCCGATATAGCGGAATGTAAGGTACCAAAACATGGGACCGGGCAAACCCAACTATTGACCCAAGACATGATTCGGACTTCTCACGCCGTATTATGGGGTATGCTTAAGCTGTTGGGGAACGTAGTAATTTCAAAATTTTCCTACGCACACGCAAGATCATGGTGATACATAGCAACGAGAGGGGAGAGTGTGATCTACATACCCTCATAGACCGACAGCGGAAGCGTTATGACAACGCAGTTGATGTAGTCGTACGTCTTCACGGCCCGACCGATCAAACACCGAAACTACGACACCTCCGAGTTTTAGCACACGTTCAGCTCGATGACGATCCCCGGACTCTGATCCAGCAAAGTGTCGAGGAAGAGTTCAATCAGCATGACGGCGTGGTGACAAACTTGATGTTCTACCGTCGCAGGGCTTCGCCTAAGCACCGCTACAATATTATCGAGGAGTATGGTGGAAGGGGGCACCGCACACGGCTAAGAAAACGATCACGTGGATCAACTTGTGTCTAGGGGTGCCCCCTGCCCCCGTATATAAAGGAGCAAGGGGAGGAGGCCGGCCGGCCCTAGGGCGCGCCAAGGAGGAGGAGTCCTCCTCCTAGTAGGAGTAGGACTCCCCTCTTTCCTACTACTACTAGGAGGGGGAAAGGAAGGGGGAGAGGGAGAAGGAAAGGGGGGCGCCGCCCCCCCTCTCCTAGTCCAATTCAGACCAGAGGGGGAGGGGGCGCGCGGCCCACCCTGTCCGCCCCTCTCTCTCTCCACTAGGGCCCATAAGGCCCATTACTTCTCCCGGGGGGTTCCGGTAACCCTCCGGCACTCCGGTTTTCTCCGAAATCATCCGGAACACTTCCGCTGTCCGAATATAGACGTCCAATATATCAATCTTTATGTCTCGACCATTTCGAGACTCCTCGTCATGTCCGTGATCACATCCGGGACTCCGAACTGACTTTGCTACATCAAAACTCATAAACTCATAATATAATTGTCATAGAAACCTTAAGCATGCGGACCCTACGGGTTCGAGAACAATGTAGACATGACCGAGACATGTCTCCGGTAAATAACCAATAGCAGAACCTGGATGCTCATATTGGCTCCCACATATTCTACGAAGATCTTTATCGGTCAGACCGCATAACAACATACATTGTTCCCTTTGTCATTGGTATGTTACTTGCCCAAGATTCGATCGTCGATATCTCAATACCTAGTTCAATCTCGTTACCGGCAAGTCTCTTTACTCGTTTCGTAATACATCATCTCGCAACTAACTCATTAGTTGCAATGCTTGCAAGGCTTATGTGATGTGCATTACCGAGAGGGCCCAGAGATACCTCTCCGACAATCGGAATGACAAATCCTAATCTCGAAAAACGCCAACCCAACATTTACCTTTGGAGACACCTGTAGAGCTCCTTTATAATCACCCAGTTACGTTGTGACGTTTGGTAGCACACAAAGTGTTCCTCCGGCAAACGGGAGTTGCATAATCTCATAGTTATAGAAACATGTATAAGTCATGAAGACAGCAATAGCAACATACTAAACGATTGGGTGCTAAGCTAATGGAATGGGTCATGTCAATCATATCATTCTCCTAACATTGTGTTCCCGTCAATCAAATGACAACACATGTCTATGGTTAGGAAACATAACCATCTTTGATTAACGAGCTAGTCAAGTAGAGGCATACTAGTGACGTTTAGTTTGTCTATGTATTCACACAAGTATTATGTTTCCGGATAATACAATTCAAGCATGAATAATAAACATTTATCATGATATAAGGAAATAAAATAATAACGTTATTATTGCCTCTAGGGCATATTTCCTTCAGTCTCCCACTTGCACTAGAGTCAATAATCTAGATTACACAGTAATGATTCTAACACCCTTGGAGCTTTGGTGCTGATCATGTTTTTCTCATGGAAGAGGCTTAGTCAACGGGTCTGCAACATTCAGATCCGTATGTATCTTGCAAATCTCTATGTCTCCCACCTGGACTAGATCCCGGATGGAATTGGAGCGTCTCTTGATGTGCTTGGTTCTCTTGTGAAATCTGCATTCCTTTGCCAAGGCAATTGCACCAGTATTGTCACAAAAGATTTTCATTGGACCCGATGCACTAGGTATGACACCTAGATCAGATATGAACTCCTTCATCCAGACTCCTTCATTTGCTGCTTCCGAAGCAGCTATGTACTCCGCTTCACATGTAGATCCCGCCACAACGCTCTGTTTAGAACTGCACCAACTGATAGCTCCACCATTTAATGTAAACACATATCCGGTTTGCGATTTAGAATCGTCCGGATCAGTGTCAAAGCTTGCATCAACGTAACCATTTACGATGAGCTCTTTGTCACCTCCATATATGAGAAACATATCCTTAGTCCTTTTCAGGTATTTCAGGATGTTCTTGACCGCTGTCCAGTGACCCACTCCTGGATTACTTTGGTACCTCCCTGCTAGACCTATAGCAAGACACACATCACGTCTGGTATACAGCATTGCATACATGATAGAGCCTATAGCTGAAGCATAGGGAACACCTTTCATTTTATCTCTATCTTCTGCATTGGTCGGGCATTGAGTCTTACTCAATTTCACACCTTGTAACACATGCAAGAATCCTTTCTTTTCTTGATCCATTTTGAACTTATTCAAAATTTTGTCAAGGTATGTGCTTTGTGAAAGTCCAATTAAGCATCTTGATCTATCTCTATAGATCTTAATGCCCAATATGTAAGTAGCTTCACCGAGGTCTTTCATTGAAAAACTCTTATTCAAGTATCCCTTTATGCTATCCAGAAATTCTATATCATTTCCGATTGGTAATATGTCATCTACATATAATATTAGAAATGCTATAGAGCTCCCACTCACTTTCTTGTAAATACAGGCTTCTCCAAAAGTTTGCACAAAACCAAATGCTTTGATCACACTATCAAAGTGTTTATTCCAACTCTGAGAGGCTTGCACCAGTCCATAAATGGATCGCTGGAGCTTGCACACTTTGTTAGCTCCCTTTGGATCGACAAAGCCTTCCGGCTGCATCATATACAACTCTTCTTCCAGAAATCCATTCAAGAATGCAGTTTTGACATCCATCTGCCATATTTCTAATCATAAAATGCGGCAATTTCTAACATGATTCGGACAGACTTAAGCATCGCTACGGGTGAGAAGGTCTCATTGTAGTCAATCCCTTGAACTTGTCGAAAACCTTTTGCGACAAGTCGAGCTTTGTAGACAGTAACATTACCGTCAGCGTCAGTCTTCTTCTTGAAGATCCATTTATTATCAATTGCTTGCCGATCTTTGGGCAAGTCAACCAAAGTCCACACTTTGTTCTCATACATGGATCTCATCTCAGATTTCATGGCTTCAAGCCATTTTGCGGAATCTGGGCTCACCATCGCTTCTCCATAGTTCGTAGGTTCATCATGATCTAGTAGCATGACTTCCAGAATAGGATTACCGTACCACTCTGGTGCAGATCTTACTCTGGTTGATCTACGAGGTTCAGTAGTATCTTGTTCTGAAGTTTCATGATCATCATCATTAGCTTCCTCACTAATTGGTGTAGGTGTCACAGAAACTGGTTTCTGTGATGTACTACTTTCCAATAAGGGAGCAGGTACAGTTACCTCATCAAGTTCTACTTTCCTCCCACTCACTTCTTTCGAGAGAAACTCCTTCTCTAGAAAGTTTCTGAATTTAGCAACAAAAGTCTTGCCTTCGGATCTGTGGTAGAAGGTGTATCCAATAGTTTCCTTTGGATATCCTATGAAGACACATTTCTCCGATTTGGGTTCGAGCTTATCAGGTTGAAGCTTTTTCACATAAGCATCGCAGCCCCAAACTTTCAGGAACGACAACTTTGGTTTCTTGCCAAACCACAGTTCATAAGGCGTCGTCTCAACGGATTTTGATGGTGTCCTATTTAACATGAATGTGGCTATCTCTAGAGCATAACCCCAAAACGGTAGCGGCAAATCAGTAAGAGACATCATAGATTGCACCATATCTAGTAAAGTACGATTACGACGTTCGGACACACCATTACGCTGTGGTGTTCCGGGTGGCGTGAGTTGCGAAAGTATTCCGTATTGTTTCAAATGTACACCAAACTCGTAACTCAAATATTCTCCTCCACGATCAGATCATACGAATTTTATTTTTTTGTTACGATGATTTTCAACTTCACTCTGAAATTCTTTGAACTTTTCAAATATTTCAGACTTATGTTTCACTAAGTAGATATACCCATATCTGCTTAAGTCATCTGTGAAAGTGAGAAAATAACGATATCCGCCACGAGCCTCAACATTCATCGAACGACATACATTTGTATGTATGATTTCCAACAAATCTGTTGCTCTCTCCATAGTACCGGAGAACGGTGTTTTTGTCATCTTACCCATAAGGCACGGTTCGCATGTACCAAGTGATTCATAATCAAGTGGTTCCAAAAGTCCATCAGTATGGAGTTTCTTCATGCGCTTTATATCGATATGACCTAAACGGCAGTGCCACAAATAAGTTGCACTATCATTATCAACTCTGCATCTTTTGGCTTCAACACTATGAATATGTGTGTCACTACTATCGAGATTTAATAAGAATAGACCATTATTTATGGGTGCATGACCATAAAAGATATTACTCATATAAATAGAACAACCATTATTCTCCAATTTAAATGAATAACCGTCTTGCATCAAACAAGATCCAGATATAATGTTCATGCTCAACGCTGGCACCAAATAACAATTATTTAGGTCTAATACTAATCCCAAAGGTAGATGTAGAGGTAGCGTGCCGACCGCGATCACATCGACTTTGGAACCATTTCCCACGCGCATCGTCACCTCGTCCTTAGCCAATCTTCGCTTAATCCGTAGTCCCTGTTTTGAGTTGCAAATGTTAGCAACAGAACCAGTATCAAATACCCAGGTGTTACTGCGAGCATTAGTAAGGTACACATCAATAACATGTATATCACATATACCTTTGTTCACCTTGCAATCCTTCTTATCCGCCAAATACTTGGGGCAGTTCCGCTTCCAGTGACCAGTCTGCTTGCAGTAGAAGCACTCAATTTCAGGCTTAGGTCCAGATTTGGGTTTCTTCTCTTGAGCAGCAACTTGCTTGCTGTTCTTTTTGAAGTTCCCCTTCTTCGTCCCTTTGCTCTTTTTCTTGAAACTAGTGGTCTTGTTGACCATCAACACTTGATGCTCCTTCTTGATTTCTACCTCCGCAGCTTTCAGCATTATGAAGAGCTCGGGAATAGTTTTATTCATCCCTTGCATATTATAGTTCATCACGAAGCTCTTGTAGCTAGGTGGCAGTGATTGGAGAATTCTGTCAATGACGCAATCATCTGGAAGATTAACTCCCAATTGAATCAAGTGATTATTATACCCAGACATTTTGAGTATATGCTCACTAACAGAACTGTTCTCCTCCATCTTGTAGTTATAGAACTTATTGGAGACTTCATATCTCTCAATCCGGGCATTTGCTTGAAATATGAACTTCAACTCCTGGAACATCTCATATGCTCCATGACGTTCAAAACGTCGTTGAAGTTCCGATTCTAAGCCGTAAAGCATGGCACACTGAACTATCGAGTAGTCATCAGCTTTGCTCTGCCAGACGTTCATAACATCTGGTGTTGCTCCAGCAGCAGGTCTGGCACCCAGCGGTGCTTCCAGGACATAATTCTTCTGTGTAGCAATGAGGATAATCCTCAAGTTACGGACCCAGTCCGTGTAATTGCTACCATCATCTTTCAACTTTGCTTTCTCAAGGAACGCATTAAACTTCAACGGAACAACATCACGGGCCATCTATCTACAATCAAACATAAACAAGCAAGATACTATCAGGTACTGAGTTCATGATAAATTTAAGTTCAATTAACCATATTACTAAAGAACTCCCACTTAGATAGACATCCCTCTAATCCTCTAAGTGATTACGTGATCCAAATCAACTAAACCATGTCCGATCATCACGTGAGATGGAGTAGTTTCATTGGTGAACATCACTATGTTGATCATATCTACTATATGATTCACGCTCGACCTTTTGGTCTCCGTGTTCCGAGGCATATCTGTATATGCTTGGCTCGTCAAGTATAACCTGAGTATTCTACATGTGCAACTATTTTGCACCCATTGTATTTGAACGTAGAGCCTATCACACCCGATCATCACGTGGTGCCTCAGCACGAAGAACTTTCACAACAGTGCATACTCAGTTAGAACACTTCTTGATAATTAGTGAGAGATCATCTTAAAATGCTACCGTCAAACAAAGCAAGATAAGATGCATAAAAGATAAACATCACATGCAATCAATATAAGTGATATGATATGGCCATCATCATCTTGTGCTTGTGATCTCCATTTCGAAGCACCGTCATGATCACCATTGTCACCGGCGCGACACCTTGATCATCATCGTAGCATCATTGTCGTCTCGCCAATCTTATGCTTCCACGACTATCGCTACCGCTTAGTGATAATGTAAAGCATTACAGTGTAATTGCATTGAATACAATAAAGCGACAACCATATGGCTCCTGCCAATTGCCGATAACTCGGTTACAAAACATGATCATCTCATACAATAAAATTTAGCATCATGTCTTGACCATATCACATCACAACATGCCCTCCAAAAACAAGTTAGACGTCTTCTACTTTGTTGTTGCAAGTTTTACGTGGTTCTACGGGCTTAAGCAAGAACCAATCTTACCTACGCATCAAAACCACAACGATAGTTTGTCAAGTTGGTGCTGTTTTAACCTTCGCAAGGACCGGGCGTAGCCACACTCAGTTCAACTAAAGTTGGAGAAACTGACACCCGCCAGCCACCTGTGTGCAAAGCACGTCGGTAGAACCAGTCTCGCGTAAGCGTACGCGTAATGTCGGTCCGGGCCGCTTCATCCAACAATACCGCCGAAACAAAGTATGACATGTTGGTAAGCAGTATAACTTATATCGCCCACAAGTCACTTGTCTTCTACTCGTGCATATAACATCAACACATAAAACCTAGGCTCGGATGCCACTGTTGGGGAATGTAGTAATTTCAAAATTTTCCTACGCACATGCAAGATCATGGCGATGCATAGCAATGAGAGGGGAGAGTGTGATCTACATACCCTCATAGACCGACAGCAGAAGCGTTATGACAACACAGTTGATGTAGTCGTACGTCTTCACGGCCCGACCGATCAAGCACCGAAACTACGGCACCTCCGAGTTTTAGCACACGTTCAGCTTGATGACGATCCCCGGACTCCGATCCAGCAAAGTGTCGGGGAAGAGTTCCGTCAGCACGATGGCATGGTGACGAACTTGATGTTCTACCGTTGCAGGGCTTCGCCTAAGCACCGCTACAATATTATCGAGGAGTATGGTGGAAGGGGGCACCGCACACGGCTAAGAAAACGATCACATGGATCAACTTGTGTCTAGGGGTGCCCCCTGCCCCCGTATATAAAGGAGCAAGGGGAGGAGGCCGGCCAGCCCTAGGGCGCGCCAAGGAGGTGGAGTCCTCCTCCTAGTAGGAGTAGGACTCCCCTCTTTCCTACTCCTACTAGGAGGGGGAAAGGAAGGGGGAGAGGGAGAAGGAAAGGGGGGCGCCGCCCCCCCTCTCCTAGTCCAATTCGGACCAGAGGGGGAGGGGGCATGCGGCCCACCCTGGCCGCCCCTCTCTCTCTCCACTAGGGCCCATAAGGCCCATTACTTCTCCCGGGGGGGTTCCGGTAACCCTCCGGCACTCAGGTTTTCTCCGAAATCATCCGGAACACTTCCGGTGTCCGAATATAGCCGTCCAATATATCAATCTTTATGTATCGACCATTTCGAGACTCCTCGTCATGTCCGTGATCACATCTGGGACTCCGAACTGACTTCGGTACATCAAAACTCATAAACTCATAATATAACTGTCATCGAAACCTTAAGCGTGCGGACCGTACGGGTTCGAGAACAATGTAGACATGATGGAGACATGTCTCCGGTCAATAACCAATAGCGGAACCTGGATGCTCATATTGGCTCCCACATATTCTACGAAGATCTTTATCGGTCAGACCGCATAACAACATATGTTGTTCCCTTTGTCATGGGTATGTTACTTGCCCGAGATTCGATCATCGGTATATCAATACCTAGTTCAATCTCGTTACCGGCAAGTCTCTTTACTCGTTTCATAATACAGCATCTCGCAACTAACTCATTAGTTGCAATGCTTGCAAGGCTTATGTGATGTGCATTACCGAGAGGGCCCAGAGATACCTCTCCGACAATCGGAGTGACAAATCCTAATCTCGAAATACGCCAACCCAACATTTACCTTTGGAGACACCTGTAGAGCTCCTTTATAATCACCCAGTTACATTGTGACTTTTGGTAGCACACAGAGTGTTCCTCCGGCAAACGGGAGTTGCATAATCTCATAGTTATAGGAACATGTATAAGTCATGAAGAAAGCAATAGCAACATACTAAACGATCGGGTGCTAAGCTAATGGAATGGGTCATGTAAATCATATCATTCTCCTAATGATGTGATCCCATTAATCAAATGACAACACATGTCTATGGTTAGGAAACATAACCATCTTTGATTAACGAGCTAGTCAAGTAGAGGCATACTACTGACGTTTAGTTTGCCTATGTATTCACACAAGTATTATGTTTCCGGATAATACAATTCAAGCATGAATAATAAACATTTATCATAATATAAGGAAATAAAATAATAACATTATTATTGCCTCTAGGGCATATTTCCTTCATATGCCCCTAGCGTATTGGCCATACCAGAGTGTACGGGTGCTAGATGTCATGAATAAGCATATATATATAAAGGAAGAATGCAATAATAGTCTTAATGCTATGCATTGTTTATTCAAAAAGGTGCGTTAAAGCAGAATGATACGAGTAGTGTGATAAGCAAAAAATAGGACTATTTGACATGTCCCTTCCAAGGGCAATCTGAGGAATAGTGTTAAAGCAAGTATTTCACTCGTTATCGTAATCCACCTGGGAGTTCTGTGGTGTGATGTAGCTTTCTTCCTCCTTGGTTGCTGCATCATGTGTTCGGCAATCATGCTGCCGAACAGGGTTTCCAGAGATTAAAGTCCTGAAAGAGAAAAATATCAAAGCGGGAAGCCCCTAGTGCGGTTTAAGCCGCGTCTTGGATCGTGTTGTAGTCGTGCCCCCTTCCCCACCTGTGCCCATGGTATTTTTAATGCGTAATTATGTATGCATGGCACGGATTTCGCCGTTTGGCTGGGACCGGGGTGGGGGCCGCATTGCTATGCGAGCTCGGAACATGCCAGGCGGTCCTGTTGCCGATTACTCTGGGCGCGCTTGAAGGTGTCCGGGTCCTTAATTGCCGAACTAGTGGATTGCCTTAAGAGGCTACTTTGCGCTTCTGCTGCGAGGGCCGCAGTGTACTCCTCCGTGCGGAGAGAGCGCTCTGTGTTTCCATTGACATGACCCCCCGAGGTCCTGGCATCTTGAGCTTGAGATATGCATAATGCGGTACCGCATTGAATCTCGCAAATGCGGTTCGCCCGAGCAGTGCATGCTAGCCACTGCGGAACGGGACTATGTCGAAGATTAACTCTTCGCTTCAGATGTTATCCGGGGATCCGAAGACCACTTCCTGTGTGACTGAGCCTGTGCAATGGGCCTCTACACCTGGTATGACGCCTTTAAAGGTCATTTTTGTGGGTTTGATCCTTGAGGGGTCTATACCCATTTTGCGTACTATGTCCTAATAAAGCAGGTTCAGACTACTGCCACCATCCATAAGGACTCGAGTGAGGTGAAATCCGTCAATGATTGGGTCTAGGACCAGTGCGGCGAGTCCTCCATGAGGGATACTAGTGGGGTGGTCCCTGCAATCGAAGGTGATCGGACAGGAGGACCATGGGTTGAACTTTGGGGCGACTGGCTCCAACGCATATACGTCCCTGAGCACACGCTTCTGCTCCCTCTTGGGGATGTGGGTTGCGTATATCATGTTCACCGTCCGCACTTGTGGGGGGAACCTCTTCTGTCCTTCGGTGTTCGGCTGCCGGGGCTCCTCCTCGTCATCTCTATGTGATCCCTTATCTTTGTTTTCGACATTTAACTTGCCGGCCTGCTTGAACACCCAACAATCCCTGTTGGTGTGGTTGGCTGGCTTGTCGGGGGTGTCGTGTATTTAACACGAGTGATCGAGTATACGGTCAAGACTAGACGGGCCCGGAGTGCTTCTTTTGAATGGCTTTTTCCGCTGGCCGGGTTTAGAGCCTTTGAATCCGGCATTGACTGCTGTGTCCTCGGTATTGTCGCTGTTAATGCGGTGCTTATGTTTGTTGCGACGTGATCTGCCGTTGCCGTCCTTGGTATCCGAAGTACCATGGTTCTTTGATATGTTATTACTGCAAGCCAACCAGCTGTCCTCTCCCGCACAAAACCGGGTCATGAGTGTCGTGAGGGCTGCCATAGATTTCAGCTTTTCCTGGCCAAGGTGCTGGGCGACCCATTCGTCGCGGATGTTGTGCTTAAAAGCTGCTAGGGCCTCTACATCCGGACAGTCGACGATTTGATTTTTCTTTGTTAGGAACCATGTCCAGAATTGCCTGACTGATTCCTCTGGCTGCTGAATTATGTGGCTCAAGTCATCGGCATCTGGTGGTTGCACATAAGTGCCCTGAAAGTTGTCGAGGAATGCGGCTTCCAGATCTTCCCAACAGCCAATGGACTCTACTGGCAAGCTGTTGAGCTAATGCCGAGCTGGTCCTTCGAGTTTGAGTGGGAGGTATTTGATGGCGTGTAGGTCATCACGGCGGGCCATGTGGATGTGCAGGAGGAAATCCTTGATCCATACCGCAGGATCTGTTGTGCCGTCGTATGATTCTATATTTACGGGTTTGAAACCCTATGGGATTTGATGATCCATTACTTCGTCTGTGAAGCATAAGGGGTGTGCGGCGCCTCTGTACTAGGCTATATCGCGACACAGCTCAAATGAGTCTTGCCCACTGTGTTCGGCCCGGCCGGACTTACTTTTACTGTATCCGGCATGATGATTACCGTCTCGCATAGTGGCGCGCCCTCGTGATCCGTAGATCGATCTTGCATGTTTTGCTTTGTCCTCTAATACGTCTCACAGGTCTGGCGTATTTCCCCACGCCTTTTTATTTGAATGGCATCGGGGTGCAGGCTGAGCTTTTGGCTGGAATACCTCTCTGTCGTGGCCACGAGGTGGCCGGTCAGCCGCGTCATACGCCGGGGATGTAGGTTTCGGTGCTTCCTCCTCCAGTCGGGGTAGCAACCTGCACTTTGGGTAACTCTTGGAGGGGCATTCGAGTTTATATTCCTCGGCCACCAGGACTTCAGTCCATCTGTCAGCTAGCAAATCTTGGTCAGCTTGAAGCTGCTGCTGCTTTTTCTTAAGGCTATTTGCCGTGGCTATAAGCCGATGCTTAAAGTGCTCTTGTTCGACGGGATCCTCTGGCACGACGAATTCGTCATCGTCGAGGCTTGCCTCGTCTTTGGAGGGAGGCATGTAATTATCATCCTCCGCCTCTCCATCTGCCGCTCTCTCAGGAGGGCTGGCTTCTCCATCCTCCTGCTCTAAATCTTGCTGGAGGGGATTGTTGTTGTCTTCGGCACTGTCCGGGGTGCTATTATCTCTGGTGCCGGTATCACCACTTTTGCCTTGGCAGGACTTTGAGCGGCGCCGCTGACGCCGACGCTTGGGTTGCTTCTTGTAGGGGTCATCCTCCGCTGTCCCGTCGCCATTGCCTTCTTTGGGTTTGTCCACCATGTATATGTCATATGATGAGGTGGCTGTCCAGTGCCCTGTGGGCAGTGGTTCCTCTTCGCCTCCCGCATCGTCGTCCATACCGTCGATGTCTTCGGAGTCAAAGTCGAGCATGTCGGTTAAGTCATCGACAGTGGCTACTAAGTGGGTGGTGGGTGGGCGGCGAATTTCTTCGTCATCCGCATCCCAATCCTGCCGGACGTGGTTCGGCCAGGACTCTCCTGATAAGGAGAGAGACCTTAATGAGTTCAATGTGTCGCCAAAGGGCAAGTGCTGAAAAATATCCGTGGAGGTAAACTCCATGATCGACACCCAGCCGGATTTGATAGGCACGGGCGCAGGCGGTTCGGAGTCCGTGGTCGGAGAAGGATCCGGCAGTTTGGCAACACGGCTCTCGTGAAGGTAAGGTCGATATTCGGCTCGATCGCCGCTGAGGATACGGCTTCCGTGGCGGGGTCTATCCACCCGTTCATGGATGGCACAACTGGTTCCGAATTGAGGGTCGGAGCGGTTGCCGGTGCGATCTTCTGAACATTGTCCGATGGTAGAGCTAAATCATACTCATCGTGGTCGTGTGGCGCACAAGGCAGGGGCTCGGATCCGTCGAAGATCAAGTCTCCGCGGATATCGGCCGTGTAGTTTAAGCTTCCAAACCTGACCTGGTGGCCACGGGTGTAACTTTCGATCTGCTCTAGATGGCCAAGCGAATTGGCCCGCAGTGCGAAACCGCCGAATACAAAGATCTGTCCGTGGAGAAAAGTCTCACCCTTGACTGCATCGCTATCGTTGATTGAAGGAGCCATCAAGCCTAATGACGACGACACAGAGGAACTCTCAATGAAAGCACCAATGTCGGTGTCAAAACCGGCGGATCTCGGGTAGGGGGCCCCGAACTGTGCGTCTAAGGCGTATGGTAACAGGAGGCAGGGGACACGATGTTTTACCCAGGTTCGGGCCCTCTTGATGGAGGTAAAACCCTACGTCCTGCTTGATTTATTCTTGATGATATGAGTATTACAAGAGTTGATCTACCATAAGATCGGAGAGGCTAAACCCTAGAAGCTAGCCTATGGTCTGATTGTATATTGTCCAACGGACTAAACCTTCCGGTTTATATAGACACCGGAGGGGGCTAGGGTTACACAAGGTCGGTTACAAATGAGGAGATATACATATACATATTGCCTAGCTTGCCTTCCACGCCAAGTAGAGTCCCATCCGGACACGAGACGAAGTCTTCAATCTTGTATCTTCATAGTCCAACAATCCGGCCAAAGGACATAGTCCGGCTGTCCGGAGACCCCCTAATCCAGGACTCCCTCAATTATTGTCCTCAGTTAGCTTTTCATTCTCAGCCCACATATTAGGAGATAAGTGAAAGAGGTTTCCTCTAGCAGGGCCAAACAGATCCTTATAGTAGGCTGTGGCAAGAGCTAAAAGGTTGGTGGTCCCCTCAATTACAACGTCCCCATCCGTGAGGGACTGAATCGTATTCTTCCTCTTTTTGCCATTCGCCACTCTATGATAAAAGGCTGTATTAAAATCACCTTTTAAAATCCATCGCTCATTTGATTGTTGTAGCCAATACAACTCTTCATTAAATAGGATCTCATTGAGCTCTATTTGTAAGGATGTTTTTCTCTCATACATATCAGGGTCGAGAGGTCCTTCCTCTTCTTTTCATTCAATTTCTTCCAACTCCAATTTGATTTCTTTCTTTCTATTTTTAGCATGGCCAAAGACATCCGAACCCCACCCTTTAAAGTACTTTTTGATCCGTTTCATTTTGATATTAAGAATATCAATAGGATCATCATGTCGGACTAGTTGATCCCAGATCCTCTTGGCAGTGGGGTAGAAGTTATCGTCTCGCAGCCAACTAAGTTCAAATCTGAACTCGTGTTGGTGGGACTTATTTTTTTATTCGCTCCCGAGGACAAGAGAAGTGGGTTGTGTTCGGAAACATCCCTAACCAATTTACAAATGGTGACCAAGGGAAACAAGTCCTCCCAATCAAAACTCATCAAAATTCTATCAAGTTTCTCCAGGGTAGGGTGTTTTTGATTATTAGACCATGTATACTTGCCCCCTCCCTTGTAAATCTCCCGATGGTTTAGAGAACCTATGATGGAATTGAACTTATCCATATAAGGGGATCGTTTCATGGTTTTGTTTTGTGACAATTCTCTCTAAGGATATTAAAATCACCACCCACTATATATGGGACTTGCGTGTGAGCACATATCGAGGCTAATTCCACAAGGAAATCATCTTTACTATCATCGTGAGCTGCTCCATAAACTGTAATGAGAGCCCAGGCAATCTTGAGGTTAATATCATATAGGTTGGCTTGCAAACAAAACCTACCAGGAACCCATGAGACAACTTCTAAGGACTCTCTCTTAATACCACAAAGGATACCCCCTGCCTTGCCAATTGATGGAATCCAATTCCAATCAAATCTATCCGCAGGATCTATTTTTCTAAGACTTTTTGGAGGAATTTTTTTCATAGTCTCTTGAAGGCAAAGGAAATCTAGGGAATGATATCTAATCATGTCAGAGAAACAGGTACTCATTCCTCTTTTACCTGCTCTCCTACAATTCGAAAAGATACCATTCATTTAACAACATTAGGATTTTTTCCCCGTTTGGCATTCCTACCAGGAGGCAAGGTAGGGCTACCATTGTTCTCAGGATCTTTCTTTTCTTTTTGACTCCTAGTTACTGGTCTAGATATGACAATATTAATCTTTCTTTCCTTTTCCTTTCTAGACTGAACTATAGTAAAAGGTTCCTCGTCCACCTCATTTTCCTCACTCCATCTCATGTCCAAGGGGGTCTGATCTCCTTTTCCATTAGTCAATAACAGAATATTATTATTGTTACTCTTATTATCTTCCTTGTCATCTAAGAAATCTCTATTTCTAGCTCTTTCCAGTTCTCTTAAAATATCTATACTAGCAAAGTCAGAGTCTGGGATATCAACACCCATCTTAACAGCTCTAAGAATGAGAACATGATCTGACAAGGCAACAAAGGAATTAAGTTTCAAAGTATTACCTTCCATGTTCCTCTTTTTTGCCGCAGCCGCAGCCTTGTCCTCCACTCGCTCCAGTTTACTCTACACATTCCTCAAACTGAAGCGCAAATTCTCCTCAGTGACTAGGGGGGGGGGGGGGATCACCTCAATATTCACCTCAGGGGACTCCACCCTATATTCACCGGTAACGTTCAGCGCTGAGTCATGTTGCCCCACCACCTCCACAACCTGTGGAGAGGATTTAACCACATCAGAATAGGATTTCACTGTCTCCTTACATTTAGGATTAGATCTCATCAAGACTTGTTGGGAAGGTGTACTTACTTTTTCTTTCTCTCCCTGCTCAAGATAATATTTCATAGTTTCAATGAGAAGTGTAGTATGGACGAGTGAGTGAAGTCAGCAAACAATAGATCCATGCCACACACGCATTCATGAGCGAGTGAAGTGAAGTCTGAAAGGTGAACGCTGAACACCATGAGCATGTGTTTATTCGAGGCAGTAAATGTGGCCGGCAGGAACTAGTAAGCACTGCTCAAGACATCACACATGTGTTGAGACATCAATTACGAACCCCATGACAGACGGACAAATGAAAACTATGGTAGACAAATCATAACGCAGCTGACACTTCACCCTCTGAAGGCGCCTCTCCATGCTCCGCTGCACTAGTTGTCGATGTGGTCGCCATCGACTGCCAATGGAACAGCGGCTGCGTGGATTCAGGAGAAAAACACTGTATACATATATCCTACCACAAGTAGGAAGGGAGATATAAGATTTTCATAATGTTGCCGAATGGATGCAAGAAATGAGTCATAGAAAGAGAACATTTCACCTTAAATTATCATTTCATAATAAAAATTCTTTAATTATCACTATTAAACGCCGGTGTACACAAAAAGTTGAAAAATAATAGTTGTGGGCTGCGATCAATGGTGGCTTTTAAGTTTTGTGGGCATCCACTTTCAGAAGACCACAACTCTCAGATCTTGCCCAATTAAACCCAATAAGAGTCGTGCAATGTGCGCCTGCTCGCGGCATCCATGTTGGCAGAGAGATATGCCGCTGTCCAATCGGCTCCGTTCCCTGATGTGATGCTCCAATCACAAGAGATATGCGGCTGGCCAATCGTGTTCGTTCTTGTTGTACTGCATCGCCAAGTGGATGGCAGTGGTTGGTTGTGCGCATGAAGCGTAGGAGGCGTTGTGCGCACCCGAGTTGAGTGCGTGGAGGCGCAGGCGGGCTGTACCTCGTGCCGAGCGATGTCAGTTTGGGTGGCTTTTTTCGATCACAGCCTTCTCTCACCCGCCTGCCTGACCGTGCAGCTGGTGTTTGGACCCCACCTGGGTGGTCCCAGCTTGTATGTGTCTCGTGCGGAGATTGTTTGGGTGTGGTTTGTCTGCTTGTCTGCCTCGTTTGCATTTGGATCGAGCCACCGGTGTTTGGATGCGTTGGAGAACGGTTCGGCTTGCTGTACATGCGCTCGGCGCACTGGTCGTTCGAGTAAGATAAATTCTGATACGTCCCTATGGTGTGGTGGACGCAGCCCACGTAACGATCGCTCCCTTGCGTGTTATCTGCTCCTTCTATATACAGCTGTCACTTTTGTCCTCTGTTTGTCCTTCCGCCTCGCTTCAGCCGCCGCCTCTCATCCTCTGTTCCTCGTTCCGCCTCGCCGCTGCACTGCTTCTGTCTCCGTTCCGTACTTGCCATCGCCGCTCCCCGTTTCTCGCCATCGCCATCGCCTTGCTTGTTGCCTGCTTGCCGCGTCGCCGCTGTACTTCCTCATGACTCCTCTCGCTTTTTTTGAGGGATCATGGCTCCTCTCGCTGCTGCTGTTGCGTTTGGTTAGGGTAAGCTCCTTCTTTCGTTCAGTTATTAATTTGCGCTGCTTCCGCTCTCCACTCAGCTGTTCATTTTTCTTCCTTGCGCTTTCTTTTCGTCTGTAGGGTGCCTGCGGCTGCTTAGTCGTGCGTCCGTGCGGCTGTTTCTTCCTTCTTTCCGAGGTGAGGTTCTGTCCGTTCCCCTACTTGTAAACAGCTCGATGAAATGCGTTACTGTTGCTTCTTTTCAATGTGGGATCTTTCCTGTGTTGCTTGAGTCATGAATGCGTGTGTGCCATGGATCTATTGTTTGCTGCTTCTAAGAGCCGATGGGATTTGCTTTGTCCTCTTCCCAGGGGCCTTTTCGCCCATGCTGAAGATTTATAATGGCATTAGTTGAAGGCCTCGTTTTATTTCTACGGAGAAGGGACCTCATGATTTCAATACCTCTTTGACTGTGGGATTTCATAGATGCGAGAATAGAAAAACATTTGATTTGAATGTCATATACTCCACAATCCTATAGGATTAGCAAGAAAGAGTGTTTGACACGCCTCAAGAGTACTAAAGTACTTGACCTAGAAATTTGGGTGGACCAAAACATATTCTCGAGAATATAGTGCAAAGAAACCTTTAGGTAATTAAACTCCTAAATATTTCAATCCTGCAATCAAAACGACCCAATATGAAAAGTTTCTAAGGATTTCAATCCTCCCAAAATTATGTGGAATCCCTTTGAAACAAATAATTCATTGTTTGTGGCCCACAAACCATTTTGGTCCGTTATGTTAAAAGGAACAAAGAATAATACAATGTTTGTGTACACATTGTTCAAATTATTTTGCACATATTACATGCAGATTTGGCTTCACTAGAGACCATGGTGGTCATATGGTGTATGTATCTAGGAGGAGGGTGTTGAACTAAGAAATTCCCTCTTCTCTTTTTCCGATCTATTGCTGCTGTGCTTAGTGGTCGTGGATGTTCTGTCCTTGCAGGTGGTTGTTGGTTGAGTGTGAGCATTGTAGTCCTTCATCGATCTCTGATCTTGTTCGTCAATGAATTCTGCGCCTTTCACCATCGCCTAGGTATGCTTTGTGTTCTACTGATGCGTATCCATGGATGTTTCTGTGTCGATTTTTGGTTCGTGCCTGTGTTACTCCATTCACACTCATGAACTGTTTGATCTTATGTCCCCTCACTGTGAGACGTTAAAATTGTTTTTCTTATTTCAGAAATCGCACTAATCAGTTCGTCGTCAGATTTGCCTTGCTGTTTCATCTGCTCAAAGGATCATCTTTCTCTTCAGGTTCGATTTTCAGCGCTTTTCCTTGCCGCTTCAGTTTATTGTGCTTTTTGTTGTATGAGATTTGAAGCAAGTTCATCCTTCTTCTTCTTAGAGATTCTGATGAGAATTGTTATGTGTACAAACATAAATTTGAGATCAATTCTGCTATGTTATACGCTTTAAAGCGAGATCAACCTAGTGGACTTGTTTGTGCCGTTTAAAATTCAGTTATGTGCAAAGAAACAGCAAATACCAGTTTACTGTAACTTTTCTTGTATGAGATTTCAAGGGAGATTGTTCAGTTTGTTATTCTTTTTGTTCCTAGAGATTCTGAGAGAGAATGTTATGTGCCGAGGCTGAGTCGCGGACGGCGGCGGGATGCGATCTGGCGGCGCGGCGACCGGATGTGGTCTGGAAAATCGGTGGGGCGTCGCCGTGCGGTGCTGGTGGTGGTGTTGTCGATGTGGGGATGGCGCTCCGCGGCCAGGATGCCGCGTTCGTCCTTCCCATGCGGTTCCCTTGTACGCCTTATTCGTCATCGACCGCATGGTATACAAGGTATGGAATCAGGTCCACTTCCTCCTTTTCACTATACCTTCATGCTCCGCTCCAGGTGGTTCATATCATGATCATTCTTTTCTTTTCTCACATGGTAGAGGGCACTGATGATGCATGCTACGTAGTCTGAATCTCCCTTGAAAATATCCATGAAAATGTATCCAAGTTTTTTCTTTACTAAAACTCTATCCAAGTTATAAGCCACACTGCGGCTAAACTGCAGTTTGCATTTCTTCCAGGATTTAGAGTACCAAACATGCAGTTGTATATGAAAAAGGCAAGCACACAATTGTAACACTCACAGGGAGCACTACAGGGGATTTCATGAGCATGAGCTGTGCTGTACGCTTTAATAGGAAATGAACTTAACTGAACTTGTTGCTGACGTTTAAAATTCAGCTATCTACAGAGAAACAATAAATACCAGTGTACTATAGATTTTCTTGTATAACGTTCCAAGCAAGATGGTTCGGATGGTTCTTATTTTTCCTCTTAGTGATTTTGAGCAAGACTGGTATATGTCTGCCCACATAAAGGTGTCTTGTTTTTTTGAATTTTTTGACAATATGGTCATGCATTCTGAATTTTTGACAGTAAGCTCGTCTTTATGGGATTGCATTCTGAATTTTTTACATAATCAACATGTGTATAGACTGGTGTTGCCTGAGCTGCCTTAGAGAAAGTGAGAACTATTGCCCATTACAAACATGGTGTTCTGTTGAGTGAAATGTAAATTTAAGGTTACCTGACTATGTTTGCCTATTGGGCATAATTTAGGTGTACTTAGAATTGCACACACTGACCTGGGTGGTCAGTTTCGCAAGATATTTTATTAGTATAATTTGGAATAGCCAAAATCATAGAGAAATTAAGATTGTTATATAGTTTTTTTTCAAACTTGTGTGGTTTCCTCCTAACCAGCGCTGAAGCTTGTAGGACCTTCCTACATGATTAAAAATTAGCATAGCATTGTTAGTTGGTTTTGTGGACACTCTATTATGATGTGAATGTATAAATAGAAGATTTTAGGTGTACTTGGAAATTGCATAGACTGACTTGCATATAGGGTGTCTACTGTGGTGTGCACTTTCAAACAAGAACTGAGCTTGTTTGTGCCATTTAAAATACAATGATTTGCAAAGAAACAACAAATAAGTTGCCCATTTTAGAAGTGCTGCAGCAGATCATGAATCGATTGGTGTTTCGAATGTGCTAAATGCACATTAAGATTCAGTTTCGCTTACTGTATCAGATACATGAATATCTTTGTCATCAATAGATCCATTATATATTAATCTATTTTACTATATCTCTTTTCTATTTTGCCTTCCTGATTGTACTCTGCTCTATCCATTTTGCCTTACATAGAGTATTGCGTGCCTTCCCGGTTGATCACGTAGTTACTTACCTGTGCATATAATTGTCATCACTCTTTTTCATGATCACTACATGGGAAAAGTCTAGCGGCAGCGTGGATTTTAGGCCTATCAGTAGTGCGAGATAGAGCGCTACTGGTACGGCGCTACAGCTAAAGGTTAGCAGTAGCGTGGGTTAACACATGCTACTGCTATATCGACTTAGTAGTAGCGTTTTCTTCAAACAGCGCTACTGGTAATTACTAGTAGCGCTTCTCCCTGCACGCGCTACTACTATTATTTTGTATTTTATTTCATATTTTATTCATACACCTTTATACAAGTCTTTCACCCAATGATATAATAAATATCATCGTCATCATATCATTAACAACTTATCATCATAATACATCATTGTCAGATAACACCTCCTCATGATCATCGTTTTCGTCAATGAGACATCACATAGCAAGTTGGTCACTAGTCATAATCACAACTACTCCTCATCATCAACTCTAACACATTGTACCACATAATAAATATTGTATCTCATCGGACCTACTACATTCTCTTAGGACCTACTATATTCTCTTAGGTAAAATAGCATAAAACAAGATAGCCACTGACTCTCCATTATGGAGAATGGAGATTATCCTGTCTCCAATTTTTGCCTTTCGCACAATATTGCTTCCAAGTAGCTCCTTACGATTATCCATACATTTTTCCATTCTGTGATTTTCATGTCTCCATCTCTTTTAGAAATCCGATATGGACAGGTGAGATTCATAGGACGACCTGGCTGTATGTTGAAAACATTAAGGCGACCTTTCTGATACATCCGATGAGGCACGCAATCATCCGGGATTTTCTATTGAAAAACATAGTAATAACTTCGTAGTTAGCAATGTAGTTAAGTTTTAAAAGAATTTATGCAAAAGATGCACGGATGTCGTAATAGTAAAAATCTTACTATGGCATCTTCATGGATGTTACCGTAATTCAACACGTGCACTAGTGGCATGTATTGACCATAATGTGGAGGAGTTTTATTATAGATATTGTAATTCTCAAGATCAGTACAAAATGCGACCAGATGATTTTTCTCCTGATAAGTTAACTCAGAGACATCGGTGTAGTAGGGTCTATCTACCGTGTTCCGCACATTGTTTGAACAATTAAAATAAGCTGTCAATGGAAATAAGCTGTCAACTATTTTGAAATGAACAATATAAATTAGTTAATAACTATGTTTGAGAAACTCACATAGCGGTAGAATTGAAAGCGTATCAACAAGGACCCAAAATGTCCAAATTGTCTTGATCAATGTCAGGATCACCAAGATCCATGGTGACAAACATACCCTTTTGAAAATCATACATCTTGCAAAGTGCTTCCCTACCCGAGCAACCAAAATGGGATACGCTCTTAGAATTGTGTAGATTTACCTCAAAATCCATACCATGATGGGTCCTTAGGTTAATTTTCTTTGTTTCATTCCTCTCATGATCTTCAAAACCCATCCTCTCCAAGACATAGCGTCTTGCATGGCATGGGATAAGCTAGTCGAATTGTAAAAGATGAAAATTACACGTTGAAGTAGTAGAAGTCGAGCTTAATTACGAAAAAACACTTTGCGTCGTAGCTTACCGTATCACAATTGAAGGCCTCCTCGAGCTTAATGCTGAAGCACCGATCTTTGTCCAGGTGAGGCATGTCGCAGAAACCCCGGTCGTCGTGGCACCAGGAGCACTCCCCCGGGAGACTTTCGTCGTCCGTGTACGACATTTTCTATGTTCATAATTCAAATATTAAACTTGTAAAATTAAATATATGTACTATAAAAATTAAATTAGATCATTATTATTCATCACGGTTTGACTATCGGTCTGCCGAGTCTATATGGTGGAGACTCTCCCTCACCGATTCCTCTCTTACATTTGCGACCATCGATGATAATCGTTACTCCTTCTTTTCCTAGTGCATAACAAAGATCTAGCACAAGGAAAAGAAGGAGAAACGACCCCCAGGACAACAGTCGGGATTCTTTGTCCTCTCTCATATATGGTGGATACACTCTCTCACTGATTTTTCGACCTTCGCTAATGGAGCTTCGGCAGACTTAATGTCAACCCGAAATTTCGTTTAATTATTTTTCTAGAAAATCCAGACCACTCGATATTTCCTACATATTCTAGCACAAGTCATGCCAAAATTCACGAAAAATCCCGGCATGACCTTTTGCTAAAATAGGACATATCGAGCGCCTGAAATTTGCCGGAACGGAAATTAATCAACACTCCGGCAAAACATAGGACACTCGGAGGTGTAACCTGAACATGACCGGCCACTTGGGCAACCACATATCCTATTTGAGCAACACAAGATATACATGTTTTTATCTACATCATATCTTATAGGACTCATATTGACATGGAGATTTCGCTGATCTCACCTCGAGGTCGGAGGGGGTCGGTGACAGGGACGACGGCGTGGATGATGGAGGGGCTCGTTGATTTCTGCAAAAACAAAAACCCTATAAATAAAACCCTAGCAAACGACATCGATGCGGGAATAATTGCCTAAACCAAAAAAATAACAACAAATGTGACATGTTCAACTAGTTCTATTAATTCAAATAGTTCTTACTAAATATAAACTTACTATAAATAGAAATAAACTAAAAATAAACTAGTTCAACTAGTTATATTAATTTTCTTACTAAAAATACATTAGTTCTATCAATTCAACTAGTTCTTACTAAAACTAAACTAGTTCAACTAGTTTATTAATTTACTTACTAATTATTTTAAACACTTACTAAAAACAGTAAAAAGAACTATGTTGATTTTTTTCTCTAAACTAAACACTACTGCCCTAATTAACATCTAGTTAAACCATACTGCCCTAACCCTACTGCCCTAGTTCTTAAGCATCTACAAGTACTAACTAATTAGATGAACCCTACGTAGGTGCTTAAGCATCTACAACTACTTAAGCACCCATTGATGAACCCTAGGAATTTGTCCTAAAAACTAATTAAGTATTTACAACTACTGCCCTAATTAACATCTAGTTTAAAATTAAGCATCTACAACTATTGCCCTAATTAGTATCTAATTTGATGAACCCTCACTAATTTGATGCACTATAAAATTTGATGAACCCTAGGAACCCTAGCTAGGCATAGGTAGGGGAGGAGGAGGAGCAGGTGTAGACGTGCTCACCTCGGGCGCCGGCAGAGTTAGGGAGTGGCCGAGGGAGGGGCAGGCGGTGTCGAGGTCGGGGTCGGGGTCAGGCGCACGACGGAGGGCGGCGATGTAGGGCAGCGGCAAGGCCAGGGTCAGGGGAGGCGTCGAGGTCGGGGTCGAGGGCGGCGTCGAGGGCGTGCGAAGGGTGACGGGAAAGCGCGCGGTGGCCGACGGCAATGCAGGGCGACGACGGCGGTGACAGCAGAGGAGTTGGATTTGGGGGAAGTGGCAGTGGGGAAGAAGAACCGCGCGGTTAAGTCAAAAATAGCAGTAGCGTGGTCCAAAAAAAGCGCTATTGCTACATTAGCTATAGCGCTGGCTGGAAAAATGCGCTACTGCTAAGTTAGCTATAGCGCCTGTCCTGAAAGCACGCTACTGCTATGCCTTTTTCCTTTATTTTTATTTTTCATTTGTTTTCCTTCACATTTTCATTTTTTCCTTTCCCTTTTTCTATTTCTTTTATTTTCATTTACTTTTCTATATGTTTTTCATTTTATTTTCCTTTCATTAGCAGTAGCGCCTTCTGCGTAAAACACACTGCTACAACAATCTTAGCAGCAGCGCGCTTTGCTTAAGCTCGCTACTACTATTGGTAGCCTGGCGAGAACAGCAGGGGAATTGTAGTTGTAGCGCTTCTTCGCTAAGACGCGCCACTGCTACAAACTTAGCTGCAGCACGTTTCTTTGCCACGCGCTAGTTGTAAGTAGTAGTAGCGCTTATTTTTGTCCCGCGCTACTCGTAAGATTCTGTGTATAAGGTTTTCCCTAGTAGTGAATTCTCGGCATCGCAGAAATAATAAAGAGCAAGTAATTTGATAATAATATGTACCCTGAAAGCCATTCTTCTTCATGAATATAACATTGTCATCGGATATTATATAAAGATTAAGACTTTTGTTCTTAGAGTTTGGGTAACCGATTGACAGATGCTAGCCTCAAGCTCAAGGCTGTAATCCTTCCTGGAGTTGAGCTCATAAGGAGGATTTATATTTATATATGATAATGATAGGAACAATCAGACTGCATTTGTATTTTTCTTCTTCTTCTTCTGTTCATGCTTTCCTTGGTGTTCACATGTATTATTATGCTTCTCAATTGGAAGCTTTTTTCTCCTCTTCCTGTGAAAAAAGAAAGAGTGAGGCCATGTCATTCCATAGCATATATATATATAGTTTGTGTGTGCCTCCCTATATTACCACACAACCAACCTGCACCTCAACTGTTTTGTTTGCCAAAATTTTGCCGCCCCATCCTCTTTGTATAGCTGCTTTGGCTTCGCTCCAAACAGCTCCTAACACCCAGCCTGCTATCTTATATAACTAAAATTTCCTTTCCCAAACAAACTCTCACATTTACGGCTGTTGCAACCAATACTTAACTTGCTTTCCACCCATTTCTAACTGAATCCAGGAACACCTGGCGGTGTCCAGCACGTTGGTGAGCTTGACGACAACTATTACCGGGGCAATGAGGTGAAGCTCTATGAGCACCAAGTAGACACTCTCTTTGCTATGTTTCGGCACAAAAAGCCGGACATCAACTACTATGTGTGCACAATCAACAAGACCTTTGCCAAACCAGGCCAGCGCATGGTATGCTCAAATGCACATCCTATTCAATGTTTACTAACTTCATAATACAGCAAATTGTATCTTCATACTGTACAACTCCCACTTCTAAATGAGTATTTGTGCGTTTAAATTTATCTTGTCAACACCACTACTAATGCTTTAATGGCATGCACACACTGTATATGAAAATGACAAAATTGCCTTCTGTAAGCCCAATTTTATTTCATCGCCATTCTTTTCCACTTTCATACTTTCTTATACTCACTGAGGTTCATTCAACTCACATTTACAATATTACTCTGTGGTCGACCATTTAATTACAAGCACATTTACTTTTACTTCTTCATGTTCCTTTACTGCTCCACTCTTTTCATGTGCTTCACCAGCCATTTTATAGAATATACAATGCACTTTTGTTATGCATTTTAGTTACCTTAACAGCTGTAAGTTTGTGATAATTTAAACAGAACTTGCATACAGATTTTCCTATTTATACTATTGTTCTATCCATCCTTAAGATAAAAAATAATCCTACTTTGTTCATACCACTTAACACTCACCACTTTACTCAACATACAAATAACAATTATATTCCCTTTCTCACTGTATAGCACACACATCAACACCTACTCTGTTCTTATTTTTCTCCTGCTACTTTTAAAATTCCTACATTATCTTTTCTAGCTTACCATTTTTTCACTCGTTTGTTATCTATTCACACACTAGGCTGTACATACTCGAATCATCAAATGGACAGCAGAAATAGTCACTTCTCTTTGCTCTTTTTACTTGAGCATCCAAAATTATCTTCCATATCACACAACAATTTCTATCCATGTAAATAACCTGCTTTCTTTTACCAGTATTTTCAGGTTAACTATACTAAAGAGAACCTGCTCGACTACATTGATCCAAACAATGATACACTCATGGTCAGACTTGCAGATGGCCATCTGCTCGCCAAGTGTCGCATCATGGTAGCAACTGACAAGAGGGCCACTATAACCATCAACTGGTCTGAGTTTCGTCGCCGCGCCAACATTCGTGAAGGAGACATCTGTGCATTTTGTTTCAGGATTACTTCAAAGCGTCGCCTGGTTCTCACCGTGCACCGCCTCTAGATGCACAATCGAAGACGCTGCAGCCCCTGTGTCAATATAATCTAATATAATGCACTACTAATACTCCTAATTGTGCTATATCCTGTCATGACCTATGGTCCTCTTTTGTGCGATCTTATATCATGTTTTTCAAGACCTACTACTTATGTTAAGAGCACTGTTATTAGTCAGATGTTTCATGTCCACATCCATAATGGGCTTTCTCTGTATAGTGTATATTTCTTTTCCTGCTGCTAAGTTTGTTCAATGAAGATATCATCCCAAATGCTAATTAGATTAAAAAGGATTGTCCAAGGGGCGAGTACAACCGGGCGACACCCAGCTCCTCCTCAAGAGGCACGCGACGGGCGTGCCCCAACACCAGTCTATATATACCAAGGCCCTATTTGGATGACACCCAGTCGGTCCAGCCAGCTGAGGGGCGGATGACACGCAGTCCGTCCTGCCAGATCACAGGCGCGGCAATTATTAGAAGAAAGATTTGGCTGCTGTGGGCTCATTTGAATTTTGGCGAGCAAATTGGACAGCTGAACAGAAAGTTCAAGTAAACTGAAAAAAAATGACCATAGTAAACTGGAATTTTGTCAGCCATCCAAACGCTCGCCGATGTCCACAGTCACTTCTAAGATTTTGGTAGGGTAGTTGTCGGGTGCGATCCAAGCAGTCCCCAAGTGACGGTCCTGCTGCCAGCAGCGCCACTGGCTGTAGCCCTCCCTCTTGTAGGTTACATTGCTAATAGTGGATGAAAGGCTGTAGTAGGCAATAGCTCATCGGACCTAATCAACAAAATTTGATCAACTATCCCGCCGACCATCTCAGCGTTACTACATTTTCTAATACCTCCCAATCCTCGCATCTTCAGTGCGCACCACTGTATAATGGCTATCATGTTTGGCATGCATTACTAAACAGATTTCAAGCTGACTTGGGCATCGAGAGTACTAAGTTATTTCATCCCTAGCAAAGAAAGCATCTCTTCATGTTTGTTGCTCTGGTCTGGTCTCTCTCAAAATCCGACCACACTCAGCTTTTTGTCAAGAAGGGCTCCTCGCCTTTTAGACTAGCCACGATGGATAGTAACATAAAGTAGTAACATAAACATGCACTAGTAGAAAATGGGCCTATTGTCCCGGTTCATAAGGGCCTTTTGTCCCGGTTCCTGAACCGAGACTAAAGGGTCGTTACTAATTCCCTATCCCTTTAATCCCGCTTCAGTCCAGAACCGGGACAGATGGGCCTCCACGTGGCCTGTGCGCAGAGCCCAGGCAGGAGGGCCTTTGGTCCCGGTTGGTGGCACCAAACGGGACCAATAGGCACCCACGCGTCAGTATTTCTGTGGTTAGGGTTTTTATTTTTTTAAAGGGGGGGAGGGGGTTTGGGGGTTTTGGGGGGTTAATTTAGGAGTTTCATATATTGTGTTAGCTAGCTATAATTAATAGAGAGAAGTGTCCTCTCTTATGTCCGTGCTTGGTCGACGCTACGTACTATACATACGTATAGAGAGGACTAGACACGCTAGCTAGCTAGTAAGCAAACAAAGGAAACAGAAGATCGTCATGAACATATATGCATACAGAGAGAAGTGATATCGACCACCTCTCCTTCTCCGAGAGATTGGTCAAACAACAAGTTCTCGTATATCTATCTGACACTAACGGCTAGATATATACAATAATTATCTCTTATAAATATAATCTCCTAACATACGAACGCATGGTCCACATAGTATTCTCCGTCTTCAGCGATCACGTGGTCAAGAAAGAATGCCGCCAATTCCTCTTGAATTGCTCGCATGTGAGCTGCTGCTAGGAGTCCATCCCGCTTCCGAAATATCTAATTTGAAGAAGGGGGTCAATACATATATATATGAATGAATGAAACTCAACACAAATGATGATAATAAAATAAAATTGTGAATATTGTTATTTACGCACTTCATATTGTTTGTCAGAGTAGCCCCGCTCACAGGTCGTGTGGCGGATGGACTCGCAAACATAGTATCCACAGAAATCATTCCCTTATTCCTGCCACAACCACTTTACAAGAAACAGAGGTCAATCAAACTGATAAGCAAGAATGCTAAATGCTATTGATGAAACTAGCGCTTGAATCACTAGGAGATGCGCGGAACATGTTACTATAGTACTTACTTTCGGGTTCTTCGGCAGTGCCGGAGCTTTTTTGGTGAATTTTCTTCAAACCCTGCCAGACAAAGAAAACAATTACTTGATATCAGAAATGAACAAAGTTGCTGATATGGTAGATAATGATCGATTTAACTTACTTCCCGAGCATTTAAGTCATGGTCGCATACTCCTGGGGATCTTTTCGTTTAGAGTCCAAGACAGTTACGACTCCCTGCTCAAGCTTAATCTCTAGGAGAATATAGTGGAACCTGCGCACGCATGCATAACTCATCAATTACATTACTATAATCTTGACTAATATATAAGGGAAACCGAATATGCACAAGACAGTAACACTCACTTAAAGTTGTAAGGAAAGAGTATTATATCTTTTTTTTCATTTATTACCAACGATCGTAGCAAGTTGGCCTCGGTATCTGCGGCATGAAATTTAACCTCAGTTGCATCTATGAGATTTGTGTTAATGAACCCAATATCACCGATTTGTCTTTTCTTCAATTCGAAGATCTTCAATCTGCATAATATAGTGAGGATAATTATAAATACATGCAATGAAAGAGCTGAGCTATATAGAGAGACTTAATGATAGAAGTAGTACTACTTACAGACAGTAGCAGGTGACCGTTACTTTATCGAGGGCCAATTGATTGAAAAATTGAAAGAACTCCTCAAAAGGAACAGGCAACAGTTCAATTCCAACGAGGTCATGCTCCTTTTTAACTCTCACATACAAAGTATTCCTCCCCCCAAACTCTCTGCAGATTTTCAAGTACCAATCATGCAATTTTCGCATCATCGTTGATAGAGATCTTTCATCTTCGACGAGAGGCTTCCCATACTCGTATATTTGTATCTGCACCTCCAGGAAATCATAATGTACATCGTCGGGCAGGTAATCTCCAAGATTGCTATAACCGGGGACCATCCTCGGATCATTACGACGATGTCGCTAGGCACCTTGAGTGGGGGGCACGATTGCGTCGCTTGTTCGCCGAGCTGGGCTATTTGTTTCCCAGCTTGTCGTTCTTTCATCCTTTGATCACTAACAATACTCCCGACCGCTCCGCTTCGGCAAATGCCTTTCCAATAATGCACTCATAGTTGCCTTTCGGCGGAGACTTGGGTGGTTTTGTCAGGGCAGCCAGAGTGCACTTCGCTTTCACCGGATCTACCTTCTCCTCCGGAGGTGGATGTTTCTTTGCTTTCACCCCTTCAAAGAAGTTCCTCACTTCTTCTTGCACGATCTCGGCGTTCTCCTCCGGGGTCCTCTCATATGGTAACTTCTCTGGAGTCTTCAGAGAAGGACCGAATCTGTATGTCCTCCCGCCTCTGGCTGTACTGCTAGACGCCGGCAGAGCAGATGGAGCGGCTATCTTCTTTACTTGCTTATGAGGCAAAGGAGAAGGACTACGACGCGCCGGAGCAGCCGGCGCAGCGGCGGGTCTCTTCCGCCCTTGCTGACGAGGCGGAGAAGGAGGAGGCTGACTGCTTGGGCGCGCCGGCACAGGCAGAGAAGGAGGCGGAGTGCCGCCACGCGCCGGAGAAGGAGCCGGCCGAGTGCACTGATCGTCACTCGCCGGAGGAGGAGGCGGTGGAGGAGGTGGAGTGCCCTGACTCGCCGGAGGAGGAGGAGGAGGAGGCAGAAGCGTCCAGTTCGGAAGGTTGATGAGCTCCTTCCGCCATAGGTATGGAGTCTTTAGAGCAGAACCCAGCTGAGTCTCCCCTTCACCGGTAGGGTGGTCAAGCTGGAGGTCCTCAAATCCCTCCGTTATTTCATCCACCATCACCCTAGCACATACTTCTGGAATCGGCCGACAGTGAAAAGTTGCGCCGGGTTCAGTAGGAAAAACAGAGCCAACAGCCGCCTTGACCTTCATATTAATACATTGCGTCATAAGGTGGCAATTTTGAGACTCCGTGATAGCATCCACGGGATAGCTGGCAGGAGCCATCAAGACATGCTCCGGCTGAAGCAGCTCGGTGGAAGCCACGCTGCTTCTCCGCTGAGATGGCGGGGTAGCTTCGGGGGAAGCTTCGGCAGTTCATTTGCTGCGATTTACTTCTCGTTCCTCTATCGCTTGTACCCTAGCGTGCAGCACCTACAGTTGGGTCTGCTCCACTTTCTTCCTCCTCTCGTGGCATTTGTAACCGCCTGCGTCCGGAAACCCATCCTTCCATGGAATGGAGCCTGGCGTGCCTCGTGTCCGTCCAGGGTGCTCAGGATTCCCGAGGGCCATTGTGAGCTCGTCGTTCTCTCTGTCTGGAATGAACGTCCCTTGCTGCGCTGCTTCGATATGGTGCTTAAGCCTCTTGACTGGTATTTCCATTTGCTCGTCCGTCCAAATGCACTTCGCTGATACAGGGTCCAAGTTTCCGCCAGCCCCAAAGAACCAAGTCCGGCAACGGTCTGGCTAGTTATTTGTCTCTGGTTTGATCCCTTTATCAACCAGATCATTCTCAGCCTTGGCCCACTTAGGCCGGGCTACGAGGTAGCCACCTGACCCCATGCGATGGTGATGCTTCTTCTTTGCAGCATTTTGCTTGTTTGTCGCCGACATCTTCTTACTCTTTTCCGATATCTTGTGGGCCACAAATGCGGGCCAGTGATCTCTGATCTTCTCATATCTGCCCTTGAATTCTGGTGTCTCTTTTTTATCGACAAACTTATTCAACTCTTTCTTCCACCTCCTGAATTGGTCTGCCATCCTCTTAAGAGCAAAAGACTTGATTAATTGCTCTTTAACTAGTTTCTCCGGATCATCCTCTGGCGGTAGGGTGAAATTCGACTTCAGCTCAGTCCAAAGATCATTTTTCTGCATATCATTGACATAAGACACCTCAGGGTCTTCTGTAGCTGGCTTTAACCATTGCTGGATGCTGATCGGGATCTTGTCCCTAACCAGAACCCCGCACTGAGCAACAAATGCGTTCTTTGTCCGGATGGGTTCAATCGGTTGGCCGTCGGGCGCGATTGCTATGATCTCAAACCTTTCATCCGAGCTCAACTTTTTCTTCGGGCATCGTCTCTTTACCGAAGTTGTGCTCGATCCGGAGGGCTAGAAAAAAGAACAAAGACTTAATTAATATGTGTACATACCAAAACAATGAATGCATCAATTAGCTAGTCAGCACAGGATTAACTAATATATATACCTAGCCGCACTCGGTTCAGTCACCGGAGCCGTCATCACGGTCTCCTTCTTGCACCGGCATTGGGTCACCGGAGCCATCCTCACGGTCTCCTTCTTGCACCGGCATTGGGTCACCGGAGCCATCATAATCATAGCCAGCTGCTTCCAGACCATTGGTGTCGTTGAGAAACAACAAGCAGACGGCATCACTTCCTCGTGCGATTATGTCCCCCAACAACTCTTCTTGTACTTCGTCTCGGGCCGTGTCCATAGTTTCTACAAATATTTACAACATGGCAATTATTATTCAAACACATAGATTAAAATCACGGGAGAAATGATTTCGTGGCGGCCTCTCCCAGCAGCTATAGCGGCCGCCATAGCGGGCAATAGCGGCAAATAGCAGAAAAATTTCTGGTGGGAGAGATGATTTCTAGAGGTTTTTGCTCATTTTTCTGCCATTCAGAGGGATATGTTGAGGTTTTCATGGCAACAACCATAGCTTAGCGACGATGCTCCCGGGCAGCTATAGCGCAGCTATTGCGGCTATTTCGTGGGCTATTTGAGTCTATGTTCAAACATGACAGATGGATATATTAGTGGCAAACGTAGAACTAATATTAATTAGTGGCCTCGACGCTTCTTCTCTAGGGTTTGGGGTGGCCTCGACAACGCTTCAAGGATTTGGGGTATATCGACAACGACGACATACGTACATGGGAAAATAATATTACCGGGGAGGGGGTATATCGACCCCCCACGTGTTGAAGTTATCGAGAAGGGGTGTATATCGACCCCCCCCCCCACATGTTGAAGTTATCGGGAGGGGGTATATCGACCACCCCCCCACGTGTTGAAGTTATCGGGAGTTTATATCGACACGACATACGTACATGGGAAAATAATATTATCGGGGAGGGGGTATATCGACCCCCCCCCTCATGTTGAAGTTATTGGGAGGGGTATATATCGACGACGGCAGAGCCGATAAAATATAAGAAAACAAAGAAGAAATAAAAAGAGGAGAAGAAGAAAGGAATAGCTAGAGGAGAAGATCAAAGAAAAAAATAAGAAAAAAAAGAGGATAAGAAGAAAGGAATTGTCAGGACCCCGATTCCAAGTCACATAGATCTAGCCGGTAACACCTCATATCACATTGCGGCCTCACGCATGGTATCCCCATGGGTGTCGCCTTACCGTGGCCCGGGACGTTTGCGCCTTTTGGCTCACGTATATGATAGTGTCGCTAGCATCCATATGACAAAGAACCCGGGCCGACATGGCTAGTCATGAACCCAAAGCGGCACAGACCTATGGAGACAAGCATACATGAATCACATCGAGCATGTCGGTCATCAGCATGTGAATCTGGGCTGTAGCACTGGGCTAACAGGACTCCGGGGAACCCGGGCTGTAGCAGGCTAGACAGGACTCCGAAAGTCACCGCGTGACATTTCCCTGAAGGGATAGACATAGGAACAAAGTGAAACACATGCCGGCCAATCAAGTGTCCTGAGCAGTAGTGCTGGGCTAGCAGGACTCCGGTGAACCGGGCTGTAGCGGACTACTATGGCTCAAGGAGCACTAGACTACATTTCCCCATAAGAGAGGCTGCCAAGGATAAACAACTAGATTGTCGGATCCCACACATACCAAGCATTTAAATCATACACACAATATGCTCGATATGTGCAAATACAACATGGCATCACAACAAGACTCTACAACTCAAGTACTTTATTTAAAGGCTCCAGAGACCATACATAACATGTTTATACAGGTAGGGGTCACATGACCCAACACTCAAGTCATACAAGCATACAAGCACATGCGGAAGCAAATAGTCTGAGTACAGACACTAGAAAGCAAGAAGGCTTCTCGAAGCCTGTCTATCTACATACGGCCCTCCATGGCCAGGATCACCACCTGGGTGGCAATTCACTCATCGACATCGAGATCTACATAAAACCCATCGGAGGGGGCGGTGTTGTCGTCTGAAAATAGTAATTAAGCAAACATGAGTACAAAGGTACTCAGCAAGTCTTACATCAGAACCTACTATACATGCTCATTCTCAAGAAGGTGGTGGAGTTATTGCAGCAAGCCAGCTTTGACTCTTGGCTAAGCTATCCTACGGGACACCACTAGTAAAATAGTTTTCGCACACGAGTCCACTAATCACCAACACAATACTCCACCGGGGATCCTCCCTCGTCATCCTACGAGAGAGCCATCCTCGGTACTCACACTTATCTTGAGTCTTTTAGTAGTAACCATTAACTTGTCTATGAACTGTATAGGCAACCAAGTAGTCCTTTACCGCGGACGCGGCTATTCGAATAGTTTTATACCCTGCAGGGGTGTACTTCGTCACACATGTTTCCACCACTTAGCGTCTGCACACGACATGTGCTCGGCAGACTTCAAGCGAAAGCCGACGTGGGTGTAGACCACGACCTGACTAACCGCACAAGTCTCTAGTCCAGGTTTA
This sequence comes from Triticum aestivum, assembly GCF_018294505.1. Classification (NCBI taxonomy): domain Eukaryota; kingdom Viridiplantae; phylum Streptophyta; class Magnoliopsida; order Poales; family Poaceae; genus Triticum; species Triticum aestivum. Next base: position 118,050,982 of record NC_057812.1, read on the forward strand.
TCGCCTATTCAGGTTCCATCCGCAAGGAGATCCGGCCAGGGTGTCCTCAACGGCCCCAAATGATGTGTGCAGGGTTCTCGAGACACCAAACGGGCGACTCGGTACACCGTGCCACGGTGTATCTACCGCATCATAGCCCACCCCTAGGGTCAGCGCTACGCACGGCCGCCAACACATAACCTACAAACACCAGAAACTAGTTGCAACTCCTGGACAGAGGACGAGAGGGGTCAGTAAGTCGAGCGGGGTCATATTTCAGGGCCCAATGTGTGGTAGTAGCTGAATCTTAAATCACGCATACAGATCTCAGTTCTTATGGACGGCCTCAATGAAACAACCCACCATGTACTCCTACATGGCATCTCATCGATACCTTTACCAAATCATGTTCAACGCACCACTCACATTACCGTCAGAATCATTTCACTCTAGCCCATCACCCAGATGAACATGACATGACACAACTCTAAGCATAGCAGGCATAGCAAGGTAGGAAACACAAACATGGCTCAATCAACTCCTACACATGCTAGTGGGTTTCATCTAGTTACTGTGGCAATGACAGGTCATGCAGAGGATAAGGGTTCAACTACCGCAGCACACAGCAGTTTGAAACGTTGTTGTCTTAATGCAGTAAATGAGAGCAGAGGCGAGAACATGGGATTGTATCGATATGATCAATGGGGCTGCTTGCCTGATGGAGTGGTAGTAGGGTACTGCCCTTTAGTTGGATACTCGGAGATATCCTCGGAGGCAGAACCTACCACGAAGGACACACAGAACATAATCAACACATGACAATATGCAACAATATGATGCATGCTATGACATGGCAAAATGATGTGTCCTGCCTAATGCAATGTGAAACAAGTTGAAATGGGTCCATTTGAATCAAAGATTCAAATGAAGGTTAAAGTTCTTATGCATAATAAGTGTATTAGCTTGTTTCACCTAAACAGCAAGGTTAAAGTGGTTTTTCATGCATGAAACCATTACAGATGGATAGATTGAATTTTTCTGATCAATTTTCATATATAATTTGTTTGAGTTGGAGCTATGGTTGATTTTCTATGATTTTTAGAAGTTTTGGCTATTTTCTGGAATTTCCTATATAAAAATAAATCCAGAAAATGAATAATTGCGTCAGCACTGTGTCACTATGACGTCAGCGAGTCAAAGGCGCCAGGGCCAGTCAAACCTGACTGGTGGGCCCTGTCTGTCAGTGTCTCAGCTAACTAACATGATTAAGTTAATACTAACTAACTGTCAGTGGGGCCTGGGCCCACATGTCAGTGACCTAAACTAACTAAAATTAGTTAGCACTAATCCTAAACTAATTAACAGGCCGGCCCCACCTGTCATAGGTTCAGGGGGAGTCAACTTGGGCCCACACGGGTCAGATGTGGTCAACTCACCGGTCAGCGGGTCAAAGCCTGCCGGCGAGGCCAGACGCGGCGGCGTGCTGCGGGATTTGACAACAGGGCTCCATTTGCTGCGCAGAGAGCAGCTACGGGCAGCTAGTGCACGCCCGCATCCAGCCGTGGTGATGGCTTGGCCGGGGAGTGGCCGGAGCATTGCCGGCGATGAGCTTGGCGGAGGCCGAAGCTCGGGTCAGCTCGTGCGCGTGGCTACAGTGGCCTAGGTGGCGTGGCGCTAGCACCTACAACATCTACGCGGTGCGAGGAGTGTGACGGTCACAAGCCCGTGACCAAATGGTCACTGGAGTAGCGCCAGCGACGTGGTCAGGCGGCGGCGCGTTCGGGCACAAGAGACGCGGCGTCTACGGTATTCTAGGGGCGAAACAGAAAGCACGGGGAGGTTCAGCAGCTCACAGGGAAGCCGCAGGGATGGTCAGCGTGCTCGGGGAAGGCTCGGTGCGGTCGGAACGGCGACGACGATCTGGGGCGGCCCGAGGTTGAAGACGACGGCGGCGGGGACGATGCAGGGGCTCTGGCGTCATGCGGCTTGGCTAGTCGACGTAGTCGACGACGGCGAACCGTCCGGACACGGTGAGAGGGCGCGGGGACGGCATTGGACGCGACTGCAGCGAGCGGCGGCGATGGTGATGTCTCAGGCGACGTCGGGGAGGGCGAGAGAGAGGAGCCAGAGGGGAGGGCGAGTGTCTGCGAGGTCGGGGAGAGAGAGAGGGTTCGTCCCACGTCGACAGCTCGATGAGGGGAGCGGTGAGGCGGCGGGCAGCTGCGTGGCACGCATGCTGTGCTCGCCGTCGAGCAGCTGCTTGCCTGCCTGGCCAAGCCAAGCAGCTCGCTGGAGCGGTGGCTGGGCTGGGCCGGCAGGTGGGCCTGCTGGGTGGCGCCAGGTAAGCCTTTCTCTTTCTCTCTTTTCCTGTTTTGTTTTCTTTTTCTATTTTTCTGTAACTTTAGGGCTTTATTAAAAATACTTAGGCACTTACTAAAATCCTGAAAATAATTGTGGGCTCTGTTGGGATTATTCCTAACAGCCCTCACTTAAATCCAGAATTATTTGGGCATTTAAAATATTTTATAGCATTTAAATGCCCAAATTCAAATACTTATGATTTAATTCAAAAAATCCAGAATGTCCTAGAAAAGAGTGCACCATTTTTGCCAGGGGTTTTAACCCAATCCAGAAATGATGAACATTTTGTGAAGGGCATTTTGGGTTCATTGGAAATAATTTTAGTAAACCCTAGTTGTTTCCAGGGGGTGCTGGGGGTTCTGTCATCCCCATTTCAAGTTTCTGTAAAAGTAGACATGATGCAACACTCTAATGCATGAACCAGCTAGGGTGTGACAACGCACCCCCACTCAAAAGAATCTCGTCCCGAGATTTAGGATCCTCTGGGAAGAAGGTGGGGTACTCGAGTCGAAGACGATCCTCCCTTTCCCAAGTGGCTTCTTTCTCAGAATGGTGTGACCATTGAACCTTGAGAAACTTGATATTATGGCGTCGAGTGGTACGCTCGGCTTGATCAAGGATACGAACGGGATATTCCCGATATGAGAGGTTATCTTGTAGATCAAGCGTTTCGTGGTCCACTCCACGGATAGGATCCGCGAAGCAACGCCTGAGTTGAGAAACGTGGAAGACATCGTGAACTCTGGAAAGATGTGAAGGTAGTTCCAATTGGTAGGCAACTTCTCCTCGTTTGGCAAGAATGCGAAAGGGTCCAATGTAACGAGGAGCCAATTTGCCTTTGATACCGAAACGATGGGTTCCCTTTAACGGAGTAACCCGAAGGTAAGCCTTCTCGCCGACTTCATAAGTCATGAGCTTATGTTTACGATCATATTGGCTCTTTTGACGAGATTGGGCTGTTTTCAATTTCTCACGAATAACGCGAACCTGCTCTTCTGCTTCCTGAATCATATCCGGGCCAAAGAGTTGTCTTTCCCCGGTTTCTGACCAGTTAAGAGGCGTTCGACATTTTCGTCCATAGAGAACTTCGAAAGGAGCTTTGCCCAAGCTAGCTTGATAACTATTGTTATAAGCAAACTCCGCGAATGGAAGGCATTTCTCCCAACCCATTCCGAATGAGATGACAGAAGCTCGGAGCATATCTTCCAAAATTTGATTGACTCGCTCTACTTGACCACTTGATTGAGGATGGAAGGCGGTGCTAAAAGAGAGACGAGTTCCCATAGCATTTTGGAAACTTTCCCAAAATCGAGAGGTGAAGAGACTCCCACGGTCTGAGTTAATTTCCAATGGGACACCATGAAGAGACACTATTCGGGAGATGTATAAATCAGCTAGCTGGCTAGCGGTGATACTCTCACGAACAGGTAGGAAATGGGCTACTTTGGAAAGACGGTCGATCACGATGAAGATGTCATTATTCCCTCTCTTTGTCCTAGGAAACTCAGTAATGAAATCCATACTGATTTTATCCCATTTCCACTCAGGAATAGCCAAAGGTTGAAGGGTGCCAGCAGGCCGTTGATGCTCTGCTTTAACACGACGACAGACGTCGCAACTAGCAATGTATTGAGCAATTTCTCTCTTCATCCTAGTCCACCGAAACCTCTGGCGTAGGTCTTGATACATTTTGGTACTACCGGGATGAATGGTGAGAGGGGATTCATGAGCTTCCTTAAGAATCAACTGGCGTAAATGTTGTTTCTTGGGAACGAACAAGCGGTTCTCGAAGAAGACAACACCTCGCTCATCCATGGAAAAACATTTAGCAACTCCGCTAGCGATGTTTTCCTTAATCTGGGTATGCCCTTATCATGCTTCTGGGCAGCTATGATTTGATCCGTAAGGTTAGGCTTCGCCACCAGGGTGGATAGGAATCCTCGAGGAACAATGTGAAGATTAAGCTTACGAAATTCCTCATGGAGAAGTGGTTGACTTTGTTGTAACATCAGGTTGTTACAATAAGATTTACGACTTAGCGCATCAGCCATGACATTGGCCTTGCCCGGGGTGTAAGTTATTCCTAAGTCGTAATCGGAGATCAACTCGACCCAACGTCGTTGACTGAGATTCAAATCCGGTTGGGTGAAGATATATTTCAAACTTTGGTGATCGGTGAAGATCTCGCAACGATTGCCGAGAAGGTAATGTCGCCAAGTTTTGAGTGCATGGACTACAGCTGCAAGCTCTAGATCATGTGTGGGATAGTTTTCCTCATGTGGGTGTAATTCCCATGAGGCATAGGCAATTACCTGACGATCTTGCATGATTATGCAACCTAGTCCTTGCCGCGAGGCGTCGCAATAGATAATAAAGTCCTTGGAAAAATCTGGTGGTACCAGTACGGGAGCAGATGTCAGACGTCTTTTCAGTTCCTGAAAGCTGAACTTGCACTGTGGGGTCCACTCGAACTTTTTATCTTTCTTGAGGAGTTCAGTTAGAGGTTTAGCAACCTTGGAGAAATTCTCGACGAAGCGGCGGCAGTAGCTCGCTAAGCCAAGGAAGCTCCGAACTTGCTTGACCGTCTCAGGTGGAGTCCAATCAAGGATGGCTTGAACTCGCTCGGGATTGACAGCAATACCCTTACCAGAGATTACATGGCCTAGATAGGTCACTTCTGGCAACCAAAATTCACACTTGGAGAATTTGGCATAAAGGCGATGCTCTCGAAGTTTCGTCAATACCAGCCTTAGATGTTCGGCATGTTCCTCTTCATTCTTGGAGTAGATGAGTATGTCATCGAGGTATACTACGACGAATTTATCCAAATACTCCATGAAGACCGAGTTCATTAACCGAGAGAAGGTGGCTGGGGCATTGGTTAAACCGAAGGACATAACGGTGTACTCGTATTGGCCATAACGAGTAACAAAGGCCGTTTTGGGAATGTCCCCGTTTCTGATTTTGATTTGATGGTAGCCCAACCTCAAATCCATCTTGGAAAAGACTGAGGATCCAGCGAGCTGGTCATACAGATCGTTGATCCTGGGAAGCGGATACTTGTTCTTGATGGTGACCAAGTTGACAGGTCGGTAATCTACAACCATCCGATCCGTTCCATCCTTCTTCTTGACGAAGAGGATGGGGCAAGCCCAAGGAGAGGAACTAGGACGGATGAAACCCTTTTTCAAGGACTCATCGAGTTGGTTCTTAAGCTCGGCTAGTTCTAAGGGTGCCATCTTATAGGGTCTTCTAGAAATTGGAACGGTTCCTGGAACAAGGTCTATCACAAACTCGACATCCCTGTCAGGTGGAACACCTGGCAGTTCTTCTGGAAAGACATCCGGAAAGTCCCGGACTACCGGAATATCTTCAAGGTCTGGAAGGGGATTGGCATTTAGGGAGTAAAGATGGCGCTTGGCCACTCGAGTTAAGACACTGACTGTCTTGCCCGATGAGTGAGTAAGTTGAATGGTTCTAGTGGCATAATCAATCTTAGCGTAATGAGCTGACATCCAGTCCATACCCAAGATGATGTTTATGTCCGAGGACTTGAGAGCTATTAAGGATGCAAGGAAGACAAGTCTATCGACAAGAATTTCGTTCCCATGGCTTACTCTAGAAGTTTGCCATTTGGAACCCGGAGTTTGAATTACCATGGAAATGGGCATGTCACAGAATGCCGTGTTATGCAATCAAGCATAGTTCTCGGATATGAATGAATGAGATGCTCCAGTATCGAAAAGAACAGATGCCGGATGGCAATTAACAAGGAGCGTACCAAGGACGACGTTAGGATCCTCATGAGCCTCCTCAGCTGAGACATAGTTGACATGACCACGTGCAGTGGTGACCGACTTGGCGAAGAATGTCTTTCCCGCTAGCTTACCACGACCAATGGTCTTTCTAGACTGATTGGGGTTGTTGTTCTGGGGACACTCTCGACTATAGTGACCCGGCTCTCCACATTTGAAACATGTCACAACATTGGGGCGTGGAGAAGCATTAGCAGCGGGGCCACCATAGGGCTTGGACGGTGCAAACTGCTGGTTGGGGCGAGGCGCCTCAAAGGATGGCCTCGGAATGAACCTGGGTGGCAGTGCCGTGCTTGGAATCCACACCCGGCGCTTCTGAGATCCAGAGCCGGATGAAGAGCCAAAATCACGAGAGTGCTTGCGTGAAGCGTCATAGTCAGACTGGCCTGTCTCAGCACTAATGGCTTTATTGACCAACTTCTCAAAGGAGGTGCACTCGTGCAGACGAAGATCGCGACGAAGCTCAGGGTTAAGTCCCTTGCGGAACCTTGCCTGCTTCTTAGCGTCGGTGGATACCTCTTCAGGAGCATATGCATCCACAGTCAGTCTTCCTGGGGTGAAATTGCATAACTCTTCCCTCTTGCGATCTATGAGACCTTCCGGGATGTGATGCTCACGGAAAGCCTCACTGAATTCAGCCCAAGTAGTGATTTGGCCGACCGGGTGCATAGCTTCAAAGTTTTCCCACCAAAGGCTAGCAGGGCCTTCGAGGTGATAGGCAGCATAAGTAACATTATCAGCTTCCGCTACGTTGGCAGAATGTAGCTTGTGGGTGATGCTGCGAAGCCAGTCATCCGCGTCGAGGGGCTCGACGGAATGGTTAAACTTTGGTGGGTACAACTTGATAAAGTCATTGATTGACACCAAGTCATTTTGTTGATGGCGTGCAGTGTTCTGCTCAATCCGCTCCAGCAAGCGGTTAGTCTCCCGCTTGTTTCTTTCCGCCTCCAGCATCACTTCGGCCAGAGAAGGCGGGGGAGGCAGATTTTCACCCCTAACTGCACTGGCTTCCCCCTGCTCCGGGGCAGTAGGATTGCTACGGGTGTTGACCATCCTAGGAGAAAACAAAACAATGGTTTACATAAGGATGGCACAAACTTAGCAAGTAAGTGCAGAATGTAATGGATAACATGGAATGCTAAGATGTTCGTTGCACGACATGGTAATATAGAAACTGCCATATATATACCATTGGTCATACACACCGTACATAGTTTAGTACAAGCCCATGCTAGAGTACAACTACGGTGAAAGACATTACATCTCATCGAAGGCATTCCAAGCTCCTATACATTATTTTTCTACACCTCCGGAGCTTGATACACACCAAGTTGTATCCCACGGTCATGCAGGACTGTGGAGAATACAACTACTACAATACTAGAGAAACTACTACTAGCTCAGACGGCTCTGTAGTAATCCTCATAGAAGTCGCCACCAAAGCCTGGAAGTGGAACATGATCATCTGGGAACAGACGATCCTGCGGAGCCTGCGGACCATAGGGACTCGGATGTGGCCTTGGTCCCACAGGTGGTGGCAGACGGGGACCACGAGGAGGAGTGATGCCTCCTACATCGCGCCACTCCATACAATCTGGCAATCCAGATCGTACAGGGTACAGATCCCTCAGATACATGTATCCTGCCTGTACCGCAGGTGTAAACCGAGTCAAAGTGGCCTAGTGATCAGCACGAGAGTTGAAAAGCTCCATACGCAAGGCCCGATTTTCGCGGTCCTTATCCTCGAGCATCTCGGCAATGGTGCGGAGTAGTGACTCCTCATGTGTAGAGTCATAGTACAAGGCCTGATAGTACCCCTGTGCTCCAGGAAGTGAGGCTGGCATGTAACGGAAGTCGGTGTTCTGTAGCAAGGCAGTCCTGGCTCAAATGATAGTCATCATTGAATAGGATGCATCCTGCACAGACATCTCAATAGTGACCCCAAGTCCATAGGAATAGTGAAGGGGCTCAGTGGCTCCAGGATAAGAAGGATATATCGTGACGGTACAGAGGTACTGGCTCTGGTTGAAGTCTCTGAACTGCTCCTCGACGGTATATTCCGGATACCACCGATAGCCTGACTCAACCATCAGTCGAACCAACATGGCCGTGTGGCCGGGCACATCAAGGCACCGGGTCAGACGAACCACTTGGTTCTGCGAACGGGTGGCCATCTGAAAGCATAGAATAATGCAAAGGCATTAGAATTTTCTAGGGGAAATTGGACAGCATAACAACTGTAAATGATCAGAAAAAGATTTGAGACATCCACAACAGTTTGCAATACCACTCAACAACATCATATCAAGGTTCTGATTCAACTGGCAACATACTAAAAGTAGTAGAAACTATAGTGAGGCTTGTAACAACAATCCTATAAGCTACTACAGATTAGTAACACGTGAACCTGATAGAAGAAGAGAGCCTAGTACTTAACCCACGTTCAATGAGAAGAGAATGACTCAGATCAGAGGGCATAAGGTAAAGGAGTAAAAGAGCCTTACGTTCCCTCCCACAATCAATTCCCCTACATATAACTAAAGGATTTCTAGACTCGACATCGACCAGTTTGGCTCAACGAACCTACAGGCAGTCCGACTCTGATGCCAATGCTGCCAGGACCCCGATTCCAAGTCACATCGATCTAGCCGGTAACACCTCATATCACATTGCGGCCTCACACACGGTATCCCCACGGGTGTCGCCTTACCGTGGCCCGGGACCGTTTGCGCCTTTTGGCTCACGTATATGATAGTGTCGCTAGCATCCATATGACAGAGAACCCGGGCCAACATGGCTAGTCGTGAACCAAAGCAGCACAGACCTATGGAGACAGACATACATGAATCACATCGAGCATGTCGGTCATCAGCGTGTGAATCCGGGCTGTAGCACTGGGCTAACAGGACTCTGGGGAACCCGGGCTGTAGCAGGCTAGACAGGACTCCGGAAGTCACCGCGTGACATTTCCCCGAAGGGACAGACATAGGAACAAAGTGAAACACAAATCGGCCAGTCAAGTGTCCTGAGCAGTAGTGCTGGGCTAGCAGGACTCTGGTGAACCGGGCTGTAGCGGACTACTATGGCTCATGGAGCACTAGACTACATTTCCCCATAAGAGAGGCTGCCAAGGATAAACAACTAGATTGTCGGATCCCACACATACCAAGCATTTCAATCATACACACAATATGCTCGATATGTGCAAATATAAGATGGCATCACAACAAGACTCTACAACTCAAGTACTTTATTTAAAGGCTCTAGAGAGCCATACATAACATGTTCATACAGGTAGGGGTCACATGACCTGACACTCAAGTCATACAAGCATACAAGCACATGCGGAAGCAAATAGTCTGAGTACAGACACTAGAAAGCAAGAAGGCTTCTCGAAGCCTGTCTATCTACATAGGGCCCTCCATGGCCAGGATCACCACCTGGGTGGCAAGTCACTCATGGACATCGAGATCTACATAAAACCCATCGGAGGGGGAGGTGTTGGGGGTTCTGTCATCCCCATTTCAAGTTTCTGTAAAAGTAGACATGATGCAACACTCTAATGCATGAACCAGCTAGGGTGTGACAGGAATAGAGGAGAAGAAGAGAAAATAGAATATATTCTATTGTCTTTTCTTCTCCTCTTTTCCTTTCTTCTTCTCCTCTTCTTTTTCTTCTTTTTTCTTCTTCTTATTTATTTCTCCTCGTCTTCCTCTCCCCTCTTCTTCTCCTTTCTTCCTCTTCTTATTTCCTTTTTCCTCTCATTCTTTTTCTTCTTCTCCCTTCTTAAAAATACATGAAGTAGTATTGCTTTTTTTAAATAATGTTCAAATAGAAATTTTAGAAAAAAGTAAAGGTTTTGCCTAATTCATTGTTCATATGAATATACAAACATTTGCATATTTACAATAATTAATATCACCAAAAAAATCTATGAACAGAAAAATACTATTTTTTCTAAAAATCTATCTTTTGCATATATACATTAACATATATATATATACACAGAGAACATATATACATACGTTTATACATTTTTATAAAAATGCAAAAACAAAAAATCTAAAAAAGGGCATATAAACAGATATACACACATACATATACTCATACATATACATATAATCAGGAAAAAACATATATATATATATATATATATATATATATATATATATTTGCAAAAAAAACAAGGGGAGGAGGGGGCGGTGCCAGCCCTGACCAAAGCGACGGCGGCGCGGGCCAGTTGGGGCGCGGCGAGGCAGAGGCGACGGCGAGGCAGAGGCGGGGCGGCGACGGCGTCGGGGCGGCGGAGGAGGGGGGGCTTGCGGCGACGGCGTCGGGGCGACGTGGGGTGGCGACGACGTCTGGGCGGCGCGAGACGGCGTCGGAGGCAGGGGCGACGACGGCGACAGCGAGGTGCAGAGGGGCAGCCTGGCGGCGTCGTCGGGGCGGGATCGAAGAATTGAACAAAAAATTTCACAAGTGCTGTATATATAGACGGAGCATTGGTCCCGGTTCGTGGCACAAACCGGGACCAATGCCCCCTTTAGTCCCGGTTGGTACCACCAACCGGGACCAAAGGCCGCCGCTTCCCGCCCTTTAGGCTGCTGAAAAGAGGCCTTTGGTCCCGGTTGGTGGCACCAACCAGGATTAAAGGGGGCATTGGTCCCGGTTTCTGCCACGAACCGGGAACAATGGCCCCCTTTAGTCCCAGTTGGTACCACCAACCGGGACCAATGGCCTTGCGCTGGCGCGGTGGTAGGAGTTTAGTCCCACCTCGCTAGTTGAGAGCGGCCAACACCTATTTATAAGCTCCGTTGCCTCTTCCCTCTCGAACTCCTCGGAACTGCAGGCCTATGGGCCTAATCTGACACCTCTTTGCTTGTGGGCCTGTTGGGCCTTCTGCGGGCCTGAATCCTGGCCCAGGTTGGGTTTCTAGTCGTATTTAGGCCATGGTGGCCGAATAGCTGGCAGTTTTTTTCTTTGTTGCTTTATTTATTTTATTTTGTTTCTACTTACAACAAAATAGTTATTGTTGCTATTTTTTTTCCAGTTTTTTTGTTTTGTTTTCTGCATTATTTATTTTCTTTTGTTTTTTGCTTTATTTTTTTAATTATTTTTGGTTTTAATTTTAGAAAAATTGTAAACTTTCTGTTAGTGCCATTAGTTTTCAAATTTGAAAACACTTTTTTTTAGTTTTTTTGTTTTCTTTGTTGCTTTATTTATTTTATTTTGTTTCTACTTACAACAAAATACTTATTGTTGCAATTTTTGTTTTTTTCCAGTTGTTTTGTTTTGTTTTCTGCATTATTTATTTTCTTTTGTATTTTGCTTTATTTTTTTTAATTCTTTTTGCTTTTAGGTCAGCAAAATTATAAACTTTCTGTTAGTGCCATTAGTTTTAGAAAAAATATAAACTTTCTGTTAGTGCCATTAGTTTTCAAATTTGAATAGTTAAAATTTGAATTCTTTGAAATTTGTGTGAATCACAAGTTTGTGATTAACTTTACTAAAAAATGAACATAGATGCACCTATAGAGAAAATTCGACCTAAATTCATAATCAATTTCTATGAATTTTAGAGAAATTCATTATGAATTTAGGTCAAATTCCCTGTATAGGGGCATCTATTTTCACTTTGAGAGGAGCTCAACAAGGCACAGAGGGACGGGCTTATAAATCGGTGTGAGCGCCCTTCGGTTGGCGAGGTGGGACTAAACTCTGAGCGCAACAAGGACCAACCCTTTAGTCCCGGTTTGTGGCACAAACTGGGACTAATGGTCATGGGCCAGGGGCGAGCCCTATTTTTTTCTAGTTTTTTTTTGTTTTCTGCATTATTTATTTTCTTTTGTTTGTTGCTTTATTTTTTAATTCTTTTTTGCTTTTAGTTTTAGAAAAAATATAAAATTTCTGTTAGTGCCATTACTTTTAAAATTTGAAAACACTTTTTGTTTTTTTTTGTTTTCTTTGTTGCTTTTTTTATTTTATTTTTTTCTACTTAGAACAAAATACTTATTGTTGCTATTTTTCTTTTTTTGCAGTTTTTTTGTTTTGTTTTCTGTATTATTTACTTTCTTTTGTTTTTGCTTTATTCTTTAATTCTTTTTGCTTTTAGGTCAGCAAAATTATAAACTTTATTTTAGTGTCATTAGTTTTAGAAAAATTATAAACTTTTTGTTAGTGCCATTAGTTTTCAAATTTGAATAGTTAAAATTTGAATTCTTTGAAATTTGTGTGAATCACAAGTTTGTGATTAACTTTACTAAAAAATGAACATAGATGCACCTATAGAGAAAATTCGACCTAAATTCATAGTTTTCAAATGAACTCTGAAAAAGTTGGCATAGCATGTGCATGTACAAAACGGACAATGGTATCATACTCGTCTGTTACAAAGTTGGCATGGTATCATCATAATAGTTGCGGGAGAAAGTCTTCACTTTTTCTTCGCTTGTGTCATTTGCTTATTGCGCCGTAACCATGGATAATCTTCATCGTTTATCAGGATGCTTGGGTCAGCCTTGACTTTGAAGGGAGGAATTTCATGAAACTTTTCATAATCTTCAGACATGTCTGTCTTGCCCTCCACTCCCAGGATGTCCCTTTTTCCTGAAAGAACTACGTGGCGCTTTGGCTCATCGTATGATGTATTCGCTTCCTTATATTTTCTTTTTCTCGGTCTGGTAGACATGTCCTTCACATAGATAACATGTGCCACATCATTGGCTAGGACGAACGATTCGTCAGTGTACCCAAGATTTTTCAGATCCACTGTTGTCATTCCGTACTGTGGGTCTACCTGTACCCCGCCTCCTAACAGATTGACTCATTTGCACTTAAACAAAGGGACCTTAAAATCATGTCCGTAGTCAAGTTCCCATATGTCTACTATGTAACCATAATATGTGTCCTTTCCCCTCTCGGTTGTTGCATAAAAGCGGACACCGCTGTTTTAGTTGGTGCTCTTTTGATCTTGGTCAATCGTGTAAAATGTATTCCCGTTTATCTCGTATCCTTTGTAAATCAATACAGTCAAAGATGGTCTCCTAGACAACAAGTACAACTCATCACAAACAATGTTGTCACCTCTAAGACGTGCTTCCAACCAACTGCTGAAAGTCCTGATGTGTTCACATGTAATCCAGTCGTCGCACTGCTCTGAGTGTTTGGAGCGCAGACTGTTCTTGTGTTCATTGACATACGGGGTCACCAAGGTAGAGTTCTGTAGAACTGTGTAGTGTGCTTGAGACCAAGAATATCCGTCCCTGCATATTATTGAGTCACTTCTAAGAGTGCCTTTTCCAGTCAGTCTCCCCTTATACCGCAATTTAGGGAGACCTATCTTCTTAAGGCCAGGAATGAAGTCAACACAAAACCCGATGACATCCTCTGTTTGATGGCCCATGGAGATGCTTGCTTCTGGCCTAGCGCGGTTACAGACATATTTCTTTAGGACTCACATGAACCTCTCAAAGGGGAACATATTGTGTAGAAATACGGCCCCCAGAATGACAATCTCGTCGACTAGATGAACTAGGACGTGCGTCATGATATTGAAGAAGGATGGTGGGAACACCAGCTCGAAACTGACAAGACATTGCGCCACATCACTCCTTAGCCTTGGTACGATTTCTTGATTGATCACCTTCTAAGAGATTGCATTGAGGAATGCACATAGCTTCACAATGGCTAATCGGACATTTTCCGGTAGAAGCCCCCTCAATGCAACCGGAAGCAGTTGCGTCATAATCACGTGGCAGTCATGAGACTTTAGGTTCTGGAACTTTTTCTCTGGCATATTTATTATTCCCTTTATATTCGACGAGAAGCCAGTCGGGACCTTCATACTGAGCAGGCATTCAAAGAAGATTTCTTTCCCTTCTTTCGTAAGAGTGTAGCTGGTAGGACCTTCATACTGCTTCGGAGGCATGCCGTCTTTTTCATGCAAACGTTGAAGGTCCTCCCGTGCCTCAGGTGTATCTTTTGTCTTTCCATACATGCCCAAGAATCCTAGCAGGTTCACGCAAAGGTTCTTCGTCACGTGCATCACGTCGATTGAAGAGCGGACCTCTAGGTCTTTCCAGTAGGGTAGGTCCCAAAATATAGATTTCTTCTTCCACATGGGTGCGTGTCCCTCAGCGTCATTCGGAACAGCTAGTGTGCCGGGAACCTTTCCAAAGATTACGTGTAAATCATTGACCATAGCAAGTACATGATCACCGGTACGCATGTCAGGCTTCTTTCGGTGATCTGCCTCGCCTTTGAAATGCTTGCCTTTCTTTCGACATTAATGGTTGGTCGGAAGAAATCGACGATGGCCCAGGTACACATTCTTCCTGCATTTGTCTAGGTATATACTTTCAGTGTCATCTAAACAGTGCGTGCATGCGTGGTATCCTTTGTTTGTCTGTCCTGAAAGGTTACTGAGAGCGGGCCAATCGTTGATGGTCACAAACAGCAATGCCTTTAGGTTAAATTCCTCCTGTGTGTGCTCATCCCACATACGTACACCATTTCCATTCCACAGCTGTAAAAGTTCTTCAACTAATGGCCTTAGGTACACATCAATGTCGTTGCCGGGTTGCTTAGGGCATTGGATAAGAACTGGCATCATAATGAACTTCCGCTTCATGCACATCCAAGGAGGAAGGTTATACATACATAGAGTCACGGGCCAGGTGCTGTGATTGCTGCTCTGCTCCCCGAAATGATTAATGCCATCCGCGCTTAAAGCAAACCATACGTTCCTTGGGTCCTTTGCAAATTCATCCCAGTACTTTCTCTTGATTTTTCTCCACTGCGACCCGTTAGCGGGTTCTCTCAACTTCCCGTCTTTCTTACGGTCCTCACTATGCCATCGCATCAACTTGGCATGCTCTCCATTTCTGAACAGATGTTTCAACCGTGGTATTATAGGAGCATACCACATCACCTTCGCAGGAACCCTCTTCCTGGGGGCTCGCCATCAACATCACCAGGGTCATCTCGTCTGATCTTATACCGCAATGCACCGCATACCGGGCATGCGTTCAGATCCTTGTATGCACCGCGGTAGAGAATGCAGTCATTAGGGCATGCATGTATCTTCTCCACCTCCAATCCTAGAGGGCATACGACCTTCTTTGCTGCATATGTACTGTCAGGCAATTCATTATCCTTTGGAAGCTTCTTCTTCAATATTTTCAGTAGCTTCTCAAATCCTTTGTTAGGAACAGCATTCTCCGCCTTCCACTTCAGCAATTCCAGTATGGTACCGAGCTTTGTGTTGCCATCTTCGCAATTGGGGTACAACCCTTCTTTGTAATCCTCTAACATGCGATCGAACTTCAGCTTCTCCTTTTGACTTTCGCATTGCGTCCTTGCATCGACAATGACCCGGCGAAGATCATCATCATCGGGCACATCATCTGGTTCCTCTTGATCTTCAGCAGCTTCACCCGTTGCAACATCATTGGGCACATCGTCTGGTTCCTCTTGATCTTTACCAGCTCCCCCCGTTGCAGCATCACCGTATTCAGGGGCACATAGTTGTCATCGTACTCTTCTTCTTCGCCATCTTCCATCATAACCCCTATTTCTCCGTGCCTCGTCCAAACATTATAGTGTGGCATGAAACCCTTGTAAAGCAGGTGGGAGTGAAGGATTTTCCGGTTAGAGTAAGACATCGTATTCCCACATTCAGTGCATGGACAACACATAAAACCATTCTTCTTGTTTGCCTCAGCCGCATCGAGAAACTCATGCACGCCCTTAATGTACTCGGATGTGTGTGTGTCACTGTACATCCATTGCCGGTTCATCTGCGTGCATTATATATAATTAAGTGTCCAAATAAATAGAAGTTCATCATCACATTAAAACCAAAGTACATACATATTTCTCATCTAACAACATATAGCTCTCCAGAGCATCTAATTAATTAAACCATACATTGAAACTATGTAAAACATTTCAATGAGAAAACAAATGCGATCATAATCGCAACCAAGGAAACAATTGATCCAACGGCATAATGATACCAAGCCTCGGTATGAATGGCATATTTTCTAATCTTTCCCATCTTCAAGCGCATTGCATCCATCTTGATCTTGTGATCATCGACGACATCCGCAACATGCAACTCCAATATCATCTTCTCCTCTTCAATTTTTTTTATTTTTTCATTCAAGAAATTGTTTTCTTCTTCAACTAAATTTAACCTCTCGACAATAGGGTCGGTTGGAATTTCCGGTTCACATACATCCTAGATAAATAAAATCTATGTCATGTTGGTCGGCATAATTTTCATAAACAATAAATGAACCAATAGTTATGAAGATAATATATATACCACATCCGAATCATAGACAGGACGAGGGCCGACGGGGGCGGATACCAAACCATCGCACTATATAAGATGAAATAATAAAAGTAAGAAAATAATACAAGTATCTATGTAAACATACAAGTAAGAATTTTTTTCCTTTTAGAAAGAAGATAAGAACAAGAGGATCACCACGGTGGTGCCGGCAATGAGCTCGGCGCGGGTGATCGATGGCGATGAAGACGGGGACGAGGAGTGACGGACAGCTAAACCTCGACAAATATTGAGGAAAATGGAGCTTGGAGATCGAGCTCGGAGAGGAGAAACCTTAAGTAGTGTGGCTCGGGCATTCCATCGAACACCTTGTGTGCATAGGAGGTGAGCTAGAGCACCACCAAGCCCTCGCCCCCTTGGCCAGAAAAAACAGAGCAGTGTGCTCTGCTCTTACGCGAGGGGGTATATATAGGCACCTCATTGGTCCCGGTTGGTGGCATGAACCAAAGGGGAGCCTTTGGTCCCGGTTCAAGCCACCAACCGGGACCAATGGTGGTGGGCCAGGAGCGAGGCCCATTGGTCCCGGTTCATCCCACCAACCGGGACCAAAAGGTCCAGACGAACCGGGACCAATGGCCCACGTGGCCCGGTCGGCCCCCTGGGATCACGAACCGGGTCCAATGCCCCCATTGGTCCCGGTTCTGGACTGAACCGGGACTAATGGGCTGACCCGGCCTGGACCTTTGCCCCCTTTTCTACTAGTGATGTTACTAGTCTATGTTAATACCTCTATAATGGGGAGTAATATATGTGTGGTAACATGCAATATTTCATTTATTAGGCTATAGACACATCTTGTCTTGATATGTGTAATGTTACTCATACTACTATTAACTAGCTATGTTATCACTTTTTCTCTTTTTCTTCATTTATTGCTTGCCACATCATTTATTTATCTAGATATGTGTGATATTACTATCTATGTTACTTCCACTGTGGGTAGTCTTATAGTAAATCGTAAGTTCAATGCCATTTAAGACTAACCACAGTGGGAGTAACTTGAACAGTAGAATCAAGTCCAACTCGGCAAATTTGCTTATGTGGTAATGAGTTAATGAGGAGAGAGGTAGTTACAGTAACTTAGTTAGTTACTGCAACATTACATGTCCCAATGCAATATGAGTCTATAACCTAATAAATAAACATTTGAATGACACTACACTTATGTTACTACCCTCTATGAGGTTGGTCATAGTGGGGAATAACTTAGACTAGTGTTATGCATATGACACTAGTCTATGTTACTACTTTCATAGTGCTAAGTGTCATAGAAGTAGTATCATATATGGTTGCATTTATTAGCTTATAGACTCAACATTTCTTGGGAAGCGCTATGTGATGGTAACATAATATATTACTCTAAACACCTCTCTCCTCATTAACTAGGTGCCACATAAACAAACTTGTCTTGAGATGTGTTCTGTTACTAGCCAAGTTACTTCCACTATAACTAGCGTGAAGGGTAATAACATAGTCTAGGAATATGTGTATGTTAATAGTGTATGTTACTCTCCATTGTGGCTAGTCTAAGACAGTGTGAAGACTGAAGCAACAAATTTCACACCATCCTTATTTAAGGAGATGGATATCTTCCATGTCACCGGCTTTTCCAACAACACATATTTTTCAGTAATAATTGCACAACTTTTGTCTGAGCAATTAGATGGCGCCTTGCATTTGCATGTTTAACTTGGTCGTTTTTTATAATTAGATCAAACAACCTTGTCTAAATAAACAAACAAGTATAGTTAAACGAGGTCCATGGGTCAGTTTTCTCCTTCCAATTTCTTAATGTGATTACAAAAAACCATTTTATTGTTCACATCGAGTAAAGAAGCCTAAAACAGGCGCCTCCACCTCCACCCTCCCCCTCCTCAGGGCCGCCTCCTCCTCCCAACCCTAGCCGCCACTCCTCCTTCCTCCCTCGCCGCCGCCTGAGGCAGCCGTCGGGCTAGCCCGGGGCGCCAAGGATGGTGGTGGCGGGGCCTCGGTTGTCCTGCTCATGTGTGGGGAACCCCGGATCTAGAGCGGCGGCTCCATTGGCAAGGCACGGCCGGCTAACAGCCATCCGGGTGGCGGATCCGGTGTCTCGGCCGCGCGGGGGGCCGAATCCGGTGGTCGTTGGCGGCCGGCACCGGCTTATGCGGTGGTCGGTGTGCACGATCTGGCGCGTCCCTTCCTCCCCTGTTCGGCGTGCGGGCTAGCATGGTCGGGCCGCACTTCCTCTTGGTCGCCGGTTCTATACATGAGATGTTGTTGGTGGCGGAGATATAGTTCAGGCGAAATCCCTGGTCGGCCATGACCGGCTGCGCCAACGGCGACGCCTCAGGGCGCTGTTTCCCTCTTTGGAGGCGTCGGTATGGACTAATCTCCTCACTTCACCTTCCCCTAGGTTTCTTGGGCGAAAGCCCTAACACTGTTGGGCGGCGGCGGCACTCACGGCGGCGTTCCCTTCTTGAAGGCATCGCTTTGAAAGCCTTGGGGTTTGATGGCGCTTGTTGGTGGTGGGCGACAGGGGTGGTGCGGCCGTTTCCTAGCATGGATTTATGTCTGTTGCTTGGAGATGGAGTCGCGTAGGTGGAGGTCATCTGCTGGCGTCGTGGTGACGTCAATGGCGGATGACCTGCCAAGGTGGTCACCTCAATCTGCTCTGAAGATAGACCAGTGGAAGATGGCGGCGACGACACATGTGAGTACGTCAGACCGGTTTGAGCCCCGGACCCGGCAGATGGCTCGGTCGGAGCCTCCGACTTTAGATGTTACGCTTAGGTGAGAGATATAGGTATGTGACCCAGCTTGCAACCCTTCATCATTTGGATACAGTAGTGACAGATGCTGCCAAGATGACGGATTTAGACATATTGTTGTTATACTTTGTAAGGTCCTTAAGAATAATCAATAAAATGACCATATGCATCTCCCAGATGCAGAGACCGAGGGTCATCGTCCTCTTCGAAAAAAAGGCACCTATGACTCTACATAAAACGGACATAAAAAATATTCCTAGAAGGTTGTTGTCAGCTCCACCTCGTCCTCTTATCGATCAGGCCACCCCTGAGCATCCGGGTAGTCAAGCTCACGACAATGAAGACGGAAGACATGGCATGCCTAGTAGCAGATGGGAGGAGGGGACCCGGAGGCGCCAGATGCGAGAGGGCGATTTTTCCGCCGGCCAAGAATTGCACTACACCATTACCGTTGGAACTTGTGTGCTATATAAATCCCTTCCACTCTCCGTGAAGCTTGCTTTGAGTTCTTGCTATCTGACATTGACCAAAATGCAAAGTCTTTGTAAAACATTGATCACATAACCATGTTACCATGCATACAGTATTTGTACCTGCAGCAGAGGTGGCTTCGCGTCCGCAGCTCACAAGCGCAATACGGTACAGTACTAGTAGTATGTAATCCTGCGTCCAGCGGCGGTGTGATCCAAGCAGGCCCCAAATTACCATCCTGCTTCCAGCGTCAGTGGTTCCATCTTGTAGGCTGCTGTCACATTGCTAGTAGTGGGTAACAATGCTGCAGTAGGCAATAGTTCATCGGAACATTTTAGCATTACTACATTTTCTAATCCCTCCCAATCCTCGCATCTTCAGTGCCCACCACTGGACAATGGCTATCATGTTTGGCATGCATTACTAAACAGATTTCGAGCTGACTTGGCCATCGTCAGTACTAAGCATCTTTTGATGTTTGTCGCCCTGGTGTTTCTTAAAATGCGACTACACTCAGCTTTCTATGAAGAAGGGCTCCTCCCCTCCTTATAAAGCAAAACTTCAATGCCATTTACGGTAGTGCAAGGACTGAAGCAACAAATTTTACACCATCCTTATTTAAGGAGATGAATATCTTCCATTTCACCTGCTTTTCTAACAACACATAATTTTGAGTAACAATCGCATACCTTTGGTTTGAGTAATTAGATGGCCGCTTGCAATTGCGTGTTCACCGTGGTTGTTTTTTACAAGTACCTCCCATGAACTTTTCGGCAAAATGAGTATCACTTTTTTTTATAAAGGAGGATTACCCCGGGCTTGTACATCAAGCAACGTACACACCCAAGATCTTTATTGCATTATTCAACTCGGCCTTACGCTTTTCCTTTATTCTTGACCGCTTTTATAAACCGTGTACCGGACCGCTCATCTGAAGGCCCCCGCTTCGCTCCGCTCGGGGCGACGCGGGCGGCGATGAAACCCTAGCCGCCAAGCCTCCTTCCCCTCCCCTTTCCCTCCTCGCCGCCGCTAGAGGGGTTGTCGGCATAGTCCGTGCGGCGTCCAAGGAAGGTGGCGGCGAGGCCGTGCTGCTCCGTCTCCGCGCGGAGGGCTCTCGTAGCCGAGGCGGCGGCCTCGAAAGGTGCGGCGGCACTGTCTCTGCGGCGAGCAGCGTTCGCTAGTGCTCCTCCTCTCCCCTTGGCCGCGCGGGCGGCGAGTGGTGGAGGCGCGGGGCTGGTGCCCCTGGCTGCGCGTCATATCTGGAGGTTTCTTCCTCCCCCTTCCTATGCCTTTTCCCCTCTGGATCTGGGTCGTGGAGGCCGCCGGTGGTCAGATCCGTTGAAGGTGGGGATGCCGGAGTTTGCATGCTCAGACCGGGAGAAATCTTTGGCCGGTGGCTCCGGCCACGACGGTGGCGACGCCTGCTGGCGCCGTTCCCCTTCTCGGAGGCGCCGTCGAGGTTCATTCCCATCTCCCCCCTCTCATACCCAGGTGAAAACCTCAGCCAGCTCTGGTCTGGGCCACAGCGGTGCGGCTTGCGTCGTCACCTTCTTGAAGGTGTCGTCTTGGGCGAGTTGGGGGTGTGCGTTGGCACTTGGATGCGGTTCTCCGGCGAGCAGCGACATCGCAGTTGCCGATTTCGCTGGGATTCACAAGATTAGCTCCCTGTGGCTGTCCGTGTTCACTTGTGAGTTGCCATTGTTGGGGGAGGGGATAGGGTTGCTCTTCCCTATGTGCAGCTGCACGGCGTGGGCGCCTCGGACATGGATTATAATTTGTTGAGCTCTAATCTCGCGTATGCTCCAGTTGTTTATCAACTCTGCATTTGTTCCTTTGGTGCCCTCGTCCTTAAACAGCCCCATTTCTTCATGTATGGACTATTGAGCTGCGGTGAGGTTATTATCCTGGTGATCTTGCACAGTGGGTTGGTCATGCTGAGTATCGCCCAAGGTGCCACAACATCTCTACTGTTCTTTGCTCTAGGGTGAGATGCTTCAATTTGCGACGGTCTAGCGCCCTTCGATCCAGGGCGAGGGGCAGGGGCCCCCTTCGGAATTGAAGAAGGAGGGTTTGATCATGGTGGTCTCCTTTCGGAGTAGATGAGGGCATGTTCTATTGGGGAACGTAGTAATTTCAAAAAAATTCCTACGCACACGCAAGATCATGGTGATGCATAGCAACGAGAGGGGAGAGTGTTGTCTATGTACCCTCGTAGACCGGCAACGGAAGCGTTGACACAATGTAGAGGAAGTAGTCGTACGTCTTCCCGATCCGACCGATCCAAGTACCGAACGTACGGCACCTCCGAGTTCTGCACACGTTCAACTCGTTGACGTCCCTCGAACTCCGATCCAGCAGAGTGTTGAGGGAGAGTTTCATCAACACGACGGAGTGATGACGGTGATGATGTTCTACCGACGCAGGGCTTCAACTAAGCACCGCTACGATATGACCGAGGTGGAATATGGTGGAAGGGGGCACCGCACACGGCTAAGGAACGATCATGAAGATCAACTTGTGTGTCATGGGGTGCCCCCTTGCCCCCGTATATAAAGGAGGGAGAGGGGGAGGTGCGGCCGGCCCTAGGGGTGCGCCTGGAGGAGTCCTACTCCCACCGGGAGTAGGACTCCCCCTTCTTGCCTTGTTGGAGAAGGAAAGGGGAAGGGGGAAAGAGGAAAGGGGGGCGCCGCCCCCCCCTTCCTTGTCCTATTCGGACTAGGGGGGGAGGGGCGCGCGGCCTGCCCTGGTCGGCCTTCCTCTTCTCCCTTAGGGCCCATGTAGGCCGGGGTTCCAGTAACCCCCGGTACTCCGGTAAAATCCCGATTTCACCCGGAATGATTCCGATATCCAAATATAGGCTTCCAATATATTAATCTTTATGTCTCGACCATTTCGAGACTCCTAGTCATGTCCGTGATCACATCCGGGACTCCGAACAACCTTTGGTACATCAAAACACAAAAACCCTAATTACGATCCTCACCGAACTTTAAGCGTGCGGACCCTACGGGTTCGAGAACTATGTAGACATGACCGAGACACGTCTCCGGTCAATAACCAATAGCGGAACCTAGATGTTCATATTGGCTCCTACATATTCTACGAAGATCTTTATCGGTCAGACCGCATAACAACATACGTTGTTCCCTTTGTCATCGGTATGTTACTTGCCCAAGATTCGATCGTCGGTATATCAATACCTAGTTCAATCTCGTTACCGGCAAGTCTCTTTACTCGTTCCGTAATATATCATCCCACAACTAACTTATTAGTTGCAATGCTTGCAAGTCTTGAGTGATGTGTATTACCGAGAGGGCCCAGAGATACCTCTCCGACAATCGGAGTGACAAATCCTAATCTCGAAATACGCCAACCCAACAAGTACCTTTGGAGAAACCTGTAGAGCACCTTTATAATCACACAGTTACGTTGTGATGTTTGGTAGCACACAAAGTGTTCCTCCGGTAAACGGGAGTTGCATAATCTCATAGTCATAGGAACATGTATAAGTTATGAAGAAAGCAATAGCAATAAACTAAACGATCAAGTGCTAAGCTAACGAAATGGGTCAAGTCAATCACATCATTCTCCTAATGATGTGATCCCGTTAATCAAATGACAACCCATGTCTATGGCTAGGAAACATAACCATCTTTGATCAATGAGCTAGTCAAGTAGAGGCATACTAGTGACACTCTGTTTGTCTATGTATTCACACATGTATTATGTTTCCGGTTAATACAATTCTAGCATGAATAATAAACATTTATCATGATATAAGGAAATAAATAATAACTTTTATTATTGCCTCTAGGGCATATTTCCTTCAGTCTCCCACTTGCACTAGAGTCAATAATCTAGATTACACAGTAATGATTCTAACACCCATGGAGCCTTGGTGCTGATCATGTTTTGCTGGTGGAAGAGGCTTAGTCAGCGGGTCTGCAACATTCAGATCCGTATGTATCTTGCAAATTTCTATGTCTCCCACTTGGACTAAATCCCGAATGGAATTGAAGCGTCTCTTGATGTGCTTGGTTCTCTTGTGAAATCTGGATTCCTTTGCCATGGCAATTGCACCAGTATTGTCACAAAAGATTTTCATTGGACCCGATGCACTACGTATGACACCTAGATCGGATATGAACTCCTTCATTTGCTGCTTCCGAAGCAGCTATGTACTCCGCTTCACATGTAGATCCCGCCACGACACTTTGTTTAGAACTGCACCAACTGACAGCTCCATCATTCAATGTAAACACGTATCCGGTTTGCGATTTAGAATCGTCCGGATCAGTGTCAAAGCTTGCATCAATGTTACCATTTACGATGAGCTCTTTGTAACCTCCATATACGAGAAACATATCCTTAGTCCTTTTCAGGTACTTCAGGATGTTCTTGACCGCTGTCCAGTGATCCACTCCTGGATTACTTTGGTACCTCCCTGCTAGACTTATAGCAAGGCACACATCAGGTCTGGTACACATCATTGCATACATGATAGAGCCTACGGCTGAAGCATAGGGAACATCTTTCATTTTCTCTCTATCTTCTGCGGTGGTCGGACATTGAGTCTTACTCAACTTCACACCTTGTAACACAGGCAAGAACCCTTTCTTTTCTTGATCCATTTTGAACTTCTTCAAAGTTTTGTCAATGTATGTGCTTTGTGAAAGTCCAATTAAGCGTCTTGATCTATCTCTATAGATCTTAATGCCCAATATGTAAGCAGCTTCATTGAGGTCTTTCATTGAAAAACTCTTATTCAAGTATCCCTTTATGCTATCCAGAAATTCTATATCATTTCCAATGAATAATATGTCATCCACATATAATATCAGAAATGCTACAGAGCTCCCACTCACTTTCTTGTAAATACAGACTTCTCCAAAAGTCTGTACAAAACCAAATGCTTTGATCACACTATCAGAGCGTTTATTCCAACTCCGAGAGGCTTGCACCAGTCCATAAATGGATCGCTGGAGCTTGCACACTTTGTTAGCTCCCTTTGGATCGACAAAACCTTCGGGTTGCATCATATACAACTATTCTTCCAGAAATCCATTCAGGAATGCAGTTTTGACATCCATCTGCCAAATTTCATAATCATAAAATGCGGCAATCGCTAACATGATTCGGACAGACTTAAGCATCCCTACGGGTGAGAAGGTCTCATCGTAGTCAATCCCTTGAACTTGTCGAAAACCTTTCGCAACAAGTCGAGCTTTGTAGACAGTAACATTACCGTCAGCGTCAGTCTTCTTCTTGAAGATCTATTTATTCTCAATTGCTTGCCGATCAACGGGCAAGTCAACGAGAGTCCACACTTTTTTCTCATACATGGATCCCATCTCAGATTTCATGGCTTCTAGCCATTTTGCGGAATCTGGGATCATCATCGCTTGTTCATAGTTCGTAGGTTCATCATGATCTAGTAGCATGACTTCCAGAACAGGATTACCGTACCACTCTGGTGCGGATCTTACTCTAGTTGATCTACGAGGTTCTATAGTAACTTGATCTGAAGTTTCATGATCATTATCATTAGCTTCCTCACTAATTGGTATAGGTGTCACAGAAACCGGTTTCTGTGATGTACTACTTTCCAATAAGGGAGCAGGTAAAGTTACATCATCTAGTTATACTTTCCTCCCACTCACTTCTTTCGAGAGAAACTCCTTCTTTAGAAAAACTCCGAATTTAGCAACAAAAGTCTTGCCTTCGGATCTGTGATAGAAGGTGTACCCAACAGTCTCCTTTGGGTATTCTATGAAGACACATTTCTCTGATTTGGGTTCGAGCTTATTAGGTTGAAGCTTTTTCACATAAGCATCGCAGCCCCAAACTTTCAGAAACGACAACTTTGGTTTCTTGCCACACAGTTCATAAGGCGTCGTCTGAACGAATTTTGATGGTGCCCTATTTAACGTGAATGCGGCCGTCTCTAAAGCATAACCCCAAAACGATAGTGGTAAATCTGTAAGAGACATCATAGATCACACCATAGCTAGTAAAGTACGATTACGACGTTCGGACACACCATTACGCTGTGGTGTTCCGGGTGGCGTGAGTTGTGAAACTATTCCGCTTTGTTTCAAATGTAGACCAAACTCGTAACTCAAACATTCTCCTCCACGATCAGATCGTAGAAACTTTATTTTCTTGTTACGATGATTTTCAACTTCACTCTGAAATTCTTTGAACTTTTCAAATGTTTAAGACTTATGCTTCATTAATTAGATATACCCATATCTTCTTAAATCATCTGTGAAGGTGAGAAAATAACGATATCCTCCACGAGCCTCAACATTCATTGGACCACATACATCTGTATGTATGATTTCCAACAAATCTGTTGCTCTCTCAATAGTACCGGAGAACGGCGTTTTAGTCATCTTGCCCATGAGGCACGGTTCGCAAGTACCAAGTGATTCATAATCAAGTGGTTACAAAAGTCCATCAGTATGGAGTTTCTTCATGCGCTTTACACCGATATGACCTAAACGGCAGTGCCACAAATAAGTTGCACTATCATTATCAACTCTGCATCTTTTGGTTTCAACATTATGAATATGTGTATCACTACTATCGAGATTCATAAAAAATAGACCGCTCTTCAAGGGTGCATGACCATAAAAGATATTACTCATATAAATAGAACAACCATTATTCTCTGATCTAAATGAATAACCGTCTCGCATCAAACAAGATCCAGATATAATGTTCATGCTCAACGCTGGCACCAAATAACAATTATTTAGGTCTAATAGTAATCCTGAAGGTAGATGTAGAGGTAGCGTGCCGACCGCGATCACATCGACTTTGGAACCATTTCCCACGCGCATCGTCACCTCGTCCTTAGCCAATCTTCGCTTAATCCGTAGCCCCTGTTTCGAGTTGCAAATGTTAGCAACAGAACCAGTATCAAATAACCAGGTGCTACTGCGAGCATTATTAAGGTACACATCAATAACATGTATATCACATATACCTTTGTTCACTTTGCCATCCTTCTTATCCGCCAAATAGTTGGGGCAGTTCCGTTTCCAGTGACCAGTCTGCTTGCAGTAGAAACACTCAGTCTCAGGCTTAGGTCCAGACTTGGGTTTCTTCTCCTGAGCAGCAACTTCCTAGAAAAATCTATCCCGCACTTTCTCAAATTCAGACTGTACCCCTTCTAAACAAGCCCATGGCAAAGGTAGGAATCGTAGAGAGACACGCGTTAGTCAGCGTAGGATGAGGCGCAGAAGACATGAGCTTCACTTGCCACACATCACATCTTTTAACAGCCTTCTCCCCGGTAGGATCCCACTCCGACTCCACAGTTATTTTGTTAGCGCATGGGAGCCCAAGGTAGCTAATGGGAAAAGAACCATTAGTACAGTTTAGGAGATCCGCTATCCATTGACCCTCTTCCTTGTCCTTCCAATGGAAATCGCTCCACTTTTTGAGTAGTTGGTTTTTAACCCTAACATCGCCACAAAGCAGATGAGCAGAATCTTGACCGTGGCTATGCTTAGAGAATCCGATTGAAAGAAAACCACCAAGTCGTCAGCGTATTTGAGATAGTCACATCTTCAGGGATAGGATGAGGGACGACCTCTTTAAGGTGGCTGGCAGCCCTAACCTTGTCTAAGATGGCAGAAAACGAGTATGCCACCATGTCGAAGAGCAAGGGGAGATGGGATCGCCTTGGCGCAGACGACATTTGTTTTGGAAGAAGGAACCCGCTTCCTCCGGCCTCTAATGGCCACCGACCATTGGCGATTTAGGCCGGGGCTAGACCGCTGCACTTCGTCGCAAGGCAGGTGCACAACTCGACAGTGCCAGTGTTGAAGCAGGCACAGGCGCCGCAGGTTTCAGCTAGTGGGGATGTTCAATCGGCGCCTCGTGGACAGTGGGGTGATGATGGGTATAATGCGTATGGAGAGGGACAACACCGGGGATCCTCGTCTACGGGTGGTGGACGGGGGTACGCCGGGCAGAGCGATGGCTCAGCCGAGAGGCCCTTCCTGGGGCCAACGAGCGGTTTCATTGAAGGGGCATCTGGACCGGCTCATTGTAACCGCGGTGGTTTCCGTGGTAACCATGGTGGCCGAGATGGCCGCGGTGGCCGCTATCGTCCACGACAGCATCCTGTTATTGTGGACCAGACACCTGTTCGCGAGGATACTGCGGAACCTGAGTTGTCTTGCTAGGCTATGGAGGTGGTAACGACACTTGCTGATGTGGTGGTCCCTGCTAATGGTGATATTGGGTCTATGTCGGTAGAAGACAGAGCGGCCAAGTATGAGCGCAAGAAAGAAAAGATGTTATGTTACCGTTGTGGTGATAAGGGCCATTTCATTGCTGAGTGTGTGGCTGTTTTATGCGATATGTGTGGCAAGCCAGCCCATGAGTCGAGGGTTTGTCCGCTTTTGAGGGAGCGGGTACCGAATCTTATGATGTATGGAGTGTACTGTGCTGAGCTCACGTTCTTTGAGTCTCCGACCGAGAGGGAGGTTACTGATGAGGTTCAGAGTGTGACAACTGGGATTGTTAAAGTAACTAAAGGAGAAGTCTCTGAGACCCAGATTGTGCAGCGGCTCCGGGAGCTGGCCCCAGGGGATTTCCACTGGGAGCTTGTCAGTCTAGAGGCGAACTTGTTCAGGGTTGAGTTCCCGACAGTGGAGGATTTACAGAGGCTCTTGAGTTTCGGGATGTGCAAAGTGCCAGGTACTGAGGGCATTCTTGAGTTCCACGAGTGGAAGTTGATTGAACCTCAGGGTACACCTCTTACCCAGCCTTAGTTATGGTTTTCAGGAGCTCCTTCCAAACCTATGCAGGATGCTAGGGCAGTTGCGAGTTTGGGCATCATGGTGGGAAAGCCTGAGCATGTGGATCTGGCCTTTACTAGAGCTCATGGGGTTGCTCGCTTACTGGTCAGCATTTTGGACATTGAGTGTGTGCCTGATGTGGTCAAGTGGGCTTATCGAGGCCAGGTTTACAACCTTCAGATTGAGATTGAGGATGACAACTTGTTTGCTGAGGCACCTGCGGCCACTGATGTTGATATGCACGAGGATGATGAGAGTGCAGGAGCTAAGGAGACTCCGGCCACTAATCCTGGATGAGAGATGTCCAAGGGACCGGGGTCTGTTGCTCAGACGACCAGAGATGGGATGGCGCCTTCTGCTTCAGTGCCGTCGACTACTCTGAGGTTTGGATCTATTGAGCCTGCTACTGCACCTCCCAGGATTTGGAGCGAGCGAGTGCAGTCTTTTGATGATTTTGAGCACTCTTGTCACATCCCTAGTTCTGGTATGACCTAGGCTAGCCTTCATCTTTGCATCTTGTCTAAATTCCCTTTATATGAAATGGGGATTTGTGAAACCTCAGAAATCATTTCTGAAAATGACCCAAGTAAAAATTGCTCCAAAAGGGTCCACGAAAATGCTCATGATGCTCTCTGAAAATATTGGACAGAGATAAAAATTCTAACAAATATTTTCAGGAGCTCATAAATATTTATTTTGACCATTTGGAATTAAGGCATAATTATTTGCTTCGGATATATATATTTTTGATATATATAATATATGTCAAAAAATTCTGTAAATTGATGGGGAGTTTTGGAGCAATCCAAATAGTTCCTGCAAAAATTGACAGAATTAAATAAATTAGTTTAGTATTATTTTAAAAACAGAAACAAATGTCAGAAAATAGAAAAGAGAAATAAGAGAGAAGGAGAGAAGTACCTGGGCCTTACCTGGCAGCCCAGCGGCCCAGCAGGCCAGCCCAGCCAGCTGGCCGACGCCAATCGTCGCCTACCTCCTGCCAGGAGGACGGCGCGCGTGTGCCCGACGCGCGCGAGCACACGACGGCCACCTCCTGCTTCCCCGCTAGCTGCTGGAGGCCCCCAACGACGCCACGCACTCCCCTCGGCCTCTATCACTCCCTCTCCCTCTCTCCAGTGGCCACCCCTCCTCTCTCTCGCCCTTCCCCGCGAATGCCCGAGTGCTGTCGTCGCTGCCGCTCGCCATAGCCATTCCCACTGTGCTCCCCTCGTATCGCTGTTGAGTCCTAGAGCTCCGACAGTCGCCTTCTTCATCTTCGTCAAGCCACGCAGCTGGGGATGCCCTACCTCGACCTCGTTGCCGCCGTTTTTCACCGCGAGCGCCCGAGATCGCCGGCCCCCGTACGTCGCCGTCTGGCCTTCCCCGAGCCCGCTTCGACGCCCTCTGCGACCGCTGTGAGCTCCATAGTCGTTTGCCCTCTTCCCCTTGCCTCTCGATCACCGCAGCCGCCGTTTCGATCGAAGCCGTAGCACCTCGCCGCCGGCCATGGCGCCACCGTGGCCAGGGGCCGAGCCAGCCGCACCCGCGCGCGTCACCGTGCTCCTGGTGACGCCAGGAGGCCGTAGAGCCTCTCCACTCGCCTCCCGATGCCTCGCAGGCTGATCCCGCTCGAAGCCGAACTCCGGCCGCCGCCGCGAGCTCTGCTCCAGCGAGCTCAAGCCACCCGCGTAGCCCCCGCTTGCTCCAAACGATGCGGGCGAGCCCTGGCTCCTCGCCCGTGGCCTCCGCCGCCCAAATGGTCGCCGGAACGGCGAACCCGAGCCCCTCCGCCGCATTCGGCCTCGCCGGCTGCTAAACGCCGGTGGGGTTGACCGGGTCTAACCCCCCTAGTTGACCCAGGTTTGACCCGTGTGGGTCAGTGACAGATGGGCCCCGACGCCCCCTAATTTGTAGTTAGGATTAATTAACCCTCTGTTAATTAACCATGACACTGACGTATGGCCCCCACACGTTAGATTTGACCTGGACAGCCACGTTGACCCGCTGATGTAGTGATGACGTCATGCTGACGCAGTTATTTTTTTCTGGAATTATTTTTTAAAGCAGGAAATTCCAGAAAATGGTCAAAACTTCAAAAATTCATATAAATTCAACCGTAGCTCAGATTGAAATAATTTATATATGAAAAATTATCAAAAAAATTCAATCTATCCATCTGTACCAGTTTCATCCATGACAAAGCAACCAATACATGCTGTATATATGAAAAACTTATTAATGGCATATTTAAGAGGTTATTTTGGAGTTGCATTTGAACCCTTGGTTCAAATGGACCTCAACTAAATAAATGCTAGATGCATTAACTCAAACAACATCACATATTCATGCCATGATCATGCATCATATTGTTGCATATACTTGTGTTTGATTTTCGACACCGTTCCTTCTCGATAGGTCCTGCTCCGGAAAGTGTTCGAGAGCACCTATCAGTGGAGCAGTGCCCCCCTATTGATCTACCAGGCAAGCAACCCCCCCTTGTTCATTCCGATAAAATCCTACTCTCTCGCTCCTGCTCTCATTTATTGCATTAGGACAACAACGATTCAACTGCTACTTTATGCTGCGGTAGTTGAACCCATTCCTCTGCATGACCTGTCATTGCCACAGTAAATAGTTGAAACCCACTAGCATGTGTAGGAGTTGCTTGAGCCATGTTGTGTTCTTGCCATGCCTTGCCTGCTATTGCTTAGAGTTGTGTCAGGTCTGATTCATTGGGAATGGATTGGAGTGTTATGCTATGTTCTGATGCTGAGAATTAAGCGTGTGAACACGATTTGGTAAAGGTAACGGTGAGAGGCCATGTAGGAGTACATGGTGGGTTGTCTCATTGGGACCGTCCTTAAGAACTGAGTTCTGTGCAAGTTGTCCAATGACTAGCTACTACCACACATTGGGCTCCGGGTGCTCCAAGCTCTCTCGGCTTATTAACCGCCTTGATCTCTGTCCAGGAGTTGCAAATAGTTTCTGGTGTTTGTAGGTAGTGCTATTTTTCTACCGAGTGGCACCTGGCAGGGTGGGCTCGAGACAGACTAGGCACAGGTGGCACGGTGTACCAAGTGGCACCCGGATGGTGGGCTTGGGAACCCTGCTCCCATTGTTTGGGGCCGTGAGCGACACCCCGGCCGGATCTCCTTGCGGATGGAACCCAAATAGGTGATAAACCTGGATTAGAGTCTTGCGTGGTTAGTCAGGTCGTGGCCGACACCCTCGCCAGGCTTCCGCTTGAAGGTTGCCGAGATACATGACAGGTATATGGTGATAAGTGGTGAGAGCATGTGTGATGAAGTACACCCCTGCAGGGTTATCACGATCTATTCGAATAGCCGTATCCTCGGTTATGGACTTCTTGGATGCTTACGTGGTACCTAGACAACTTAAAGTGGATACTCTAAAATGCTCAAGACAAGTGTGAGTGCTATGGATGGCCTTCTCGTAGGAGAGACGAGGATGAATCCATAGTAGTGTATTGATGTGGTGATTAGTGGACTCGTGTGCGTTGCCTCATCTCAAAGAAGTTTCTCGTTGTCGTAGAACAGGATAGCCACTGAGTCAAAGCTGGCTTGCTACAACTAAACCCCACATTACCTTCTTGATACAAATGCATGTATGATAGGATCTGATGTAAGTCTTGCTGAGTACCTTTGTACTCATGTTGCTTTATTTATGTTTTTGCAGCGGAGACTTCGGTCTTACTAGTAGTTCCACTTGGACTTCGATGAGTAGCTTGTACCTCAGCTACGATCTTGGTCCCTTGGGAGGGACTTGTGGATAGTCAGGCTCCTCGGCCCTTTTTCTTTTATAGTTGTTTGTACTCGGACATGTAATGCTTCCGTTGCTTGTATGCTCTGAATGGTGGGTCATGTGACCCCTATTTGTATTTGATGCTATGTGGCTCTTCTGGGCCTTTATCTATATGAATTGCGTTATGTTGTGATGCCATGTTGTACAGCACATACTTGCATGTTATGCGTACATGTGACGTGTATTGCTATGTGTGGGTTCCGACAATCTAGTTGTTTATCCTTGGCGGCCTCTCTTATGGGGAAATGTAGTCTAGTGCTTCCTTGAGCCATAGTAGTCCGCTACAGCCCGGTTCACCGGAGTCCTGCTAGCCCAGCACTACTGCTCAGAACACTTGACTGGCCGACATGTGTTTCACTTCGTTCCTGTGCCTGTCCCTTCAGGGAAATGTCACGCGGTGACATCCGGAGTCCTGCCTAGCCTGCTACAGCCCGGGTTCCCGGAGTCCTGTTAGCCCAGTGCTACAGCCCGGATTCACACGCTGCTGACCGACATGCTCGATGTGATTCATGTCTGTCTGTCTCCATAGGTTTGTGCCGCTTTGGTTCACGACTAGCCATGTCGGCCCGGGTTCTCTGTCATATGGATGCTAGCGACACTATCATATACGTGAGCCAAAAGGCGCTAACGGTTCCGGGCCATCGTAAGGCAACACCCGTGGGGATACCGTGCGTGAGGCCGCAAAGTGATATGAGGTGTTACATGCTAGATTGGTGTGACTTTGAATCGGGGTCCCGACAGCTTTGGTATCAGAGCCTGACTACCTGTAGGATTACCAAGGCAACCTGGTCGAAGTTGAGTCTAGAAATTCTTTAGCTATATAGGGGAATTGATTGTGGAAGGGAACGTAAGGCTCTTTTTACTCCTTATGCCTCATGCCTTCTGATCTGAGTCATCCTATCTTTCCTACGGGGTTAAGGAACTAGGCTTTCTCTTCTGTCTATCAGGATCACGTGTTACTACTCCATAGTCTCTTAGGATTGGTTGATCAGAGTCATATCCCAGTTCGAGTACCTCCGGTGTAGTCTGTTTGGTAATATCTCAGAACCTTGGGTGATGATGTTGAGTTTGATGCTACCCCATCATTTGCAGGATGTCTCATTTTGAGCATTTTTACTGCCGTTATGCTACCGGAATTGTCCTAGGAGTTTGAGAGATACTAAATTCGTGTGCTACCTTCTGCATCCTTATGATGATGCTGAATCCATCCTTTGTTTCCTTGGTTGGTTCTTCAGGATGTTTTCAGTTAACCGAAGTTCTGTTGCTCGTAGCCGGAACCACGGAGATGGTAGGGATGAGGATCCTCCCGACCAGTCTTCGTTGGCAGAGTTCATGTTAGAGATGGAGAGGAACAAGCGTGAGTCTAACTGATTGCTAGCACGTATTGAGGAGAACACCTCCCATCAGCACAAAGAGTTTGTGTCCATCCATGACTTCATCAGTCCGAAACCACCTACCTTCCATCATTCCATTGAACCACTTGATGTAGATGACTGGCTCCGTAGTATCACACACAAGCTGTGTTCTGCGAACGTAGCTGAAAGTGACAAGGTCACCTACGCTGCTTATCATCTGGAAGGTCCTGCTAGTATTTGGTGGCAGAACTATGAGGCTATGCTTCCAGCTGGCCAGATAACCACCTGGAGAGATTTCACTGAGGCTTTTCGCGAGCATCACATTCCTCAGGCTCTCATTGATCGCAACAGAGAAGAGTTTTGTAGTTTCACCAAGAGTAAGATGGCTGTTGATGTTTACAGCGGAGAGTTTGAGAACCTTGCTCGCTATGCTACAGAAGAAGTGTCCACAGACGCCAAGAAGCAGGCTAGGTTCCGGAATGGTCTCAACCCCAAGTTGTGTCGTGATCTCCACTTGCACCATTGCAATACATTCCAGGCTCTTGTGAACAAGGCCATTAATGCAGAGACAGCTCAGCTCACTTACGAGGAGTCTCGTAAGCACACCCGTGATTTGGTTTCTTTCTCCGGTTCTAGTTCGCAGAAGCGCCGGACTTGGGTTCCGAACTCTGCTCTTCCACCCAGATATTCACCGAGGCCATCTTGTGTGGCACCTCACCCAGTTCAGTTACATGCTCCACCCAGGCCTATTGGTAGACCGCTTGTCAATGCGGGTCCACGTCCTACTTCAGGGATTTGTTTCACATGCGGAGAGCCAGGACACTATGCACGTGACTGCTCTCAAACCAACTATGCTCCACCCCAGCCTAAGAAGTCTGTTGGCTGTGGTAAGCCATCATGCAAGATGATTAGTGTCAAGTCAGCTCCCACTGAACGTGGATGTGTGCATCACGTTTCAGCTAAAGACG
Organism: Triticum aestivum; assembly: GCF_018294505.1. Lineage (NCBI taxonomy): Eukaryota > Viridiplantae > Streptophyta > Magnoliopsida > Poales > Poaceae > Triticum > Triticum aestivum. The sequence goes on from NC_057812.1 coordinate 118,085,670, forward strand.
CTCATGATGATCCGAATGTCGTTCTTGGTACACTCCTTGTCAACTGTCATCCAACTTCGGTTCTGTTTGATACCGGAGCATCTCATTCCTTCATTTCCGAAAGTTATGCCAGCTTGCACAACATATCCTTTTGTGATATGCCCTCTCCACTAGTAATTCAAACTCCTGGATCCAAATGGCAAACTTCTAGTGTAAGCCATGGTAATGAAATCCTTGTTGATAGACTTGTATTCCTCGCTTCACTTATAGCCCTCAAGTCTACGGATATTAACATCATCTTGGGTATGGACTGGATGAAAGCTCATTACGCCAAGATTGATTGTTACACTAGGTCTGTTCAGCTTACACACCCATCCAAGATAGTCACCGTCTCCACTAGGGTTGCAAAGCGTCAGCTCTATTCTCTTAATGCCAACCCTCTTCCTGACCTTGAAGATATCCCGGTAGTCCGTGACTTTCCGGATGTCTTTCCAGAGGAACTGCCAGGTATTCCACCTGACAGAGATGTAGAGTTTGTCATAGATCTTATCCCAGGAACCGCTCCAATCTCTAGGAGACCTTACAAGATGGCACCCTTAGAACTAGCTGAGCTTAAGAAACAACTCGATGAATCCTTGCAAAAGGGTTTCATCCGTCCTAGTTCTTCTCCCTGGGCTTGCCCCATCCTCTTTGTCAAGAATAAGGATGGTATGGACCAAATGGTTGTAGATTATCATCCCGTTAATTTGGTCACGATAAAGAACAAGTATCCGCTCCCCAGGATCAACGACCTGTATGATCAGTTCGCTGGATCCTCAGTCTTTTCCAAGATGGATTTGAGGTTAGGCTACCACCAAATCAAGATTAGAAATGGGGACATTCCTAAGACGGCTTTTGTCACTCGTTATGGTCAGTACGAGTACACCGTCATGTCCTTTGGTCTAACCAACGCTCTAGCTACTTTCTCTCGCTTGATGAACTCGATCTTCATGGAGTACTTAGACAAGTTCGTCGTGGTTTACCTTGATGATATCCTTATTTACTCGAAGAACGAGGAAGAGCATGTTGAACATCTTAGACTTGTGCTAGAAAAACTCAGAGAGCATCGCCTTTATGCCAAGTTCTCCAAGTGCGAATTTTGGTTGCCAGAAGTGACCTACCTAGGCCACGTGATATCTGGTAAGGGCATTGCCGTCAATCCCGAGAGAGTTCAGGTCGTTCTTGATTGGACTCCACCTGAAACAGTTAAGCAAGTTAGGAGTTTCCTTGGTCTAGCCAGTTATTGTCGCCGCTTCGTTGAGAACTTCTCCAAAGTGGCCAAACCTCTCACGGAACTTCTGAAGAAAGATAAAAAGTTTGAGTGGTCCCCACAGTGTGAGCACAGTTTTCAGTAATTGAAAAGACGCCTGACTTCTGCTCCCATACTTGTGCCACTGGACTTCACTAAGGACTTTGTTATCTATTGTGATGCCTCACGACAGGGACTAGGTTGCATTCTTATGCAAGATCGCCATGTGATTGCCTATGCATCTCTATAGTTGCATCCACATGAGGAGAATTATCCTACACATGATCTAGAGCTTGCAGCCATAGTCTATGCACTTAAGACATGGCGACATTACCTTCTCGGTAAACGTTGCGAGATTTACACCGACCACCAGAGTCTCAAGTATATCTTCACCCAACCAGATTTGAACCTTAGGCAAAGATGTTGGTTGGAGTTGATCTCAGATTACGACTTAGGGATTACCTACACCCCAGGAAAGGGGAATTTCATGGCTGATGCGCTAAGTCGTAAGTCCTATTGCAACAACCTCATGTTGCAGCAGGGCCAACCACTTCTCCATGAGGAATTCTGTAAGATTAATCTTCACATTGCTCCTCATGGATTCCTATCTACCTTGGTGGCGAAACCTACTCTTGTGGATCAAATCATCTCTGCTCAGAAGCAGGATCCGGGAATTTCCCGGATCAAGAGAAACATTAACAAAGGAGTTGGTGGTAGTTTCTCTATAGATGATCGTGGTGTTGTTTTCTTTGAGAGTCGCTTGGTGGTTCCCAAGAAACAACATCTTCGACAATTAATCCTTAAGGAGGCGCATGAATCTCCTCTCACGATTCATCCCGGTAGTACTAAGATGTATCAGGACCTACGCCAGAGGTTCTGGTGGACTAGGATGAAGAGAGAAACTGCTCAATTTATTGCTAACTGTGATGTTTGTTGTCGCGTGAAGGCAGAGCATCAGAGACCTGCTGGCACCCTTCAACCTTTAGCTATTCCTGAGTGGAAATGGGATAAAGTTGGTATGGACTTCATCACCGGCTTTCCCAGGACCAAGAGAGGGAATAATGCTATCTTCGTAGTCATTGATCGTCTTTGCAAAGTGGCTCACTTCCTACCTGTTCGAGAGAATATCACTGCTAGTCAGCTCGCTGACTTATATATTTCTCGAATAGTGTCACTTCATGGTGTTCCACTAGAGATCAATTCAGACCGTGGTAGTCTTTTCACTTCTCATTTCTGGGAGAGTTTCCAAACTGCCATGGGCACCCATCTTTCCTTCAGTACCGCTTTCCACCCTCAATCAAGTGGTCAGGTGGAAAGGGTCAACCAAATTCTCGAAGACATGCTTAGGGCTTGTGTTATCTCATTCGGTATGGATTGGGAGAAGTGTCTCCCTTTGCCGAGTTTGCTTATAATAATAGCTACCAATCCAGCCTCAAGAAAGCTCCTTTTGAGGTTCTGTATGGACGAAGATGTCGAACACCTTTGAACTAGTCAGAAACCGGTGAAAGACAATTCTTTGGACCGGATATGATCCAGGAGACGGAAGAGCAAGTTTGCATCATTCATGAGAATTTGAAAACAGCCCAATCTCGTCAAAAGAGCCAGTATGACCGTAGTCATAAGGAAGTGGCTTATGAAATTGGCGACAAAGCTTACCTTCGGGTTACCCCTTTGAAGGGTACCCATCGATTCGGTATCAAGGGCAAGTTGGCTCCTCGTTACATTGGTCCTTTTCGCATTCTCGCTAAACGAGGAGAGGTTGCCTACCAGTTGGAACTACCCCCACATCTTTCTTGAGTTCATGATGTCTTCCACGTCTCTCAACTTAGGCGTTGCTTCTCGGATCCCATTCGCGGAGTGGACCACGATACACTTGATCTCCAAGATAACCTCACATATCGAGAGTACCCTGTTCGCATCCTTGATCAAGCAGAGCGTGTCACTCGACGTCATAACATCAAGTTTCTCAAGGTTCAGTGGTCTCATCATTCCGAGATAGAAGCTACTTGGGAGCGTGAAGATCGTCTTCGACTTGAGTACCCCGCTTTCTTCCCGCCAACTCCTGAATCTCGGGACGAGATTTCTTCGAGTGGGGGCGAGTTGTCACATCCCTAGTTCTGGTGTGACCTAGGCTAGCCTTCATGTTTGCATCATGTCTAAATTCCCTTTAAATTTGAAATGGGGATTTGTGAAACCTCAGAAATCATTTCTGAAAATGACCCAAGTAAAAATTGCTCCAAAAGGGTCCACGAAAATGCTCATGATGCTCTCTGAAAATATTGGACAGAGATAAAAATTCTAACAAATATTTTCAGGAGCTCATAAATATTTATTTTGGCCATTTGGAATTAAGGCATAATTATTTGCTTCGGATATTTTTTTATATATATAATATATGTCAAAAAATTCTATAAATTGATGGGGAGTTTTGGAGCAATCCAAATAGTTCCTGCAAAATTGATAGAATTAAATAAATTAGTTTAGTATTATTTTAAAAATAGAAACAAATGTCAGAGAATAGAAAAGAGAAATAAGAGAGAAGGAGAGAAGTACCTGGGCCTTACCTGGCAGCCCAGCGGCCCAGCAGGCCAGCCCAGCCAGCTGGCCGACGCCAGTCGTCGCCTACCTCCTCCCAGGGGGACGGCGCGTGTGTGCCCGACGCGCGCGAGCACACGCCGGCCACCTCCTGCTTCCCCGCTCGCTGTTGGAGGCCCCCAACGACGCCACACACTCCGCTCGGCCTCTCTCACTCCCTCTCCCTCTCTCAAGTGGCCTCCCCTCCTCTCTCTCGCCCTTCCCCGCGAACGCCCGAGCGCTGTCGTCGCCGCCGCTCGCCATAGCCGTGACCACTGTGCTCCCCTCGCATCGCTGTTGAGTCCTAGAGCTCCGCCCTGTTGCCTTCTTCGTCTTCGTCAAGCCACGCAGCTGGGGACGCCCTACCTCGACCTCGTTGCCGCCGTTTTCCACCGCGAGCGCCCGAGATCGCCGGCGCCCATACGTCGCCGTCTGGCCTTCCCCGAGCCCGCTTCGACGCCCTCTGTGACCGCTGTGAGCTCTATAGTCGTTTGCCCTCTTCCCCTTGCCTCTCGATCACCGCGGCCGCTGTTTCGATCGAAGCCGTAGCACCTCGCCGCCGGCCATGGCGCCACCGTGGCCAAGGGCCGAGCCAGCCGCACCCGCGCGTGTCACCGTGCTCCTAGTGACGCCAGGAGGCTGTAGAGCCTCTCCGCTCGCCTCCCCATGCCCCGCAGGCCGATCCTGCTCGAAGCCGAACTCCGGCCGCCGCCACGAGCTCTGCTCCGGCAAGCTCAAGCCACCCCCGCAGCCCCCGCTTGCTCCAAACGACGCGGGCGAGCCCTGGCTCCTCGCCCGTGGCCTCCGCCACCCAAATGGTCACCGGAATGGCGATCCCGAGCCCCTCCGCCGCGTCCGGCCTCGCCGGCGGCTAAACGCCAGTGGGGTTGACCGGGTCTAACCCTCCCAGTTGACCCAGGTTTGACCCGTGTGGGTCAGTGACAGATGGGCCCCGGCGCCCCCTAATTTGTAGTTAGGATTAATTAACCCTCTGTTAATTATCCATGACACTGACGTGTGGCCTCCACACATCAGATTTGACCTGGACAGCCACGTTGACCCGCTGATGTAGTGATGACATCATGCTGACGCAGTTAAATTTTTTTTGGAATTATTTTTTAAAACAGGAAATTCCAGAAAATGTTCAAAACTTCAAAAATTCATATAAATTCAACCGTAGCTCAGATTGAAATAATTTATATATGAAAAATTATCAAAAAAATTCAATCTATCCATATGTACTAGGTTCATCCATGAAAAACCAACCTATACATGTTGTATATATGAAAAACTTATTAATGGCATATTTAAGAGGTTATTTTGGAGTTGCATTTGAACCCTTGGTTCAAATGGACCTCAACTAAATAAATGCTAGATGCATTAACTCAAACATCACATATTCATGCCATGATCATGCATCATATTGTTGCATATACTTGTGTTTGATTTTCGACACCGTTCCTTCTCGATAGGTCTTGCTCCGGAAAGTGTTCGGGAGAACCTATCAGTGGAGCAGTGCCCCCCTATTGATCTACCGAGCAAGCAACCCCCCCCCCCTTGTTCATTCCGATAAAATCCTACTCTGTTGCTCCTGCTCTCATTTATTGCATTAGGACAACAACGATTCAACTGCTACTTTATGCTGCGGTAGTTGAACCCATTCCTCTGCATGACATGTCATTGCCACAGTAAATAGTTGAAACCCACTAGCATGTGTAGGAGTTGCTTGAGCCATGTTGTGTTCTTGCCATGCCTTGCCTGGTATTGCTTAGAGTTGTGTCAGGTCTGATTCATTGGGAATGGATTGGAGTGTTATGCTATGTTTTGATGCTGAGAATTAAGCGTGTGAACACGATTTGGTAAAGGTAACTATGAGAGGCCATGTAGGAGTACATGGTGGGTTGTCTCATTGGCACCGTCCTTAAGAACTGAGTTTTGTGCAAGTTGTCCAATGACTAGCTACTACCACATATTGGGCTCCGGGTGCTCCAAGCTCTCTCGGCTTATTAACCGCCTTGATCTCTGTCCAGGAGTTGCAAATAGTTTATGGTGTTTGTAGGTAGTGCTATTTTTCTACCGAGTGGCACCCGGCAGGGTGGGCTCGGGACAGACTAGGCACAGGTGGCACGGTGTACCAAGTGGCACCCAGATGGTTGGCTTGGGAACCCTGCTCACATCGTTTGGGGCCGTGAGCGACACCCCGGTCGGATCTCCTTGCGGATGGAACCCAGATAGGTGATAAACCTGGATTAGAGTCTTGCGTGGTTAGTCAGGTCGTGGCCGACACCCTTGCCAGGCTTCCGCTTGAAGGTTGCCGAGATACATTACGGGTATATGGTGATAAGTGGTGAGAGCGTGTGTGATGAAGTACACCCTTGCAGGGTTATCATGATCTATTCGAATAGCCGTATCCTCGGTTATGGACTTCTTGGATGCTTACGTGGTACCTAGACAACTTAAAGTGGATACTCTAAAATGCTCAAGACAAGTGTGAGTGCTATGGATGGCCTTCTCGTAGGAGAGACGGGGATGATTCCATAGTAGTGTATTGATGTGGTGATTAGTGGACTCGTGTGCGCTACCTCAACTCAAAGAAGTTTCTCGTTGTCGTAGAACAGGATAGCCACTGAGTCAAAGCTGGCTTGCTACAACTAAACGCCACATTACCTTCTTGATACAAATGCATGTATGATAGGATCTGATGTAAGTCTTGCTGAGTACCTTTGTGCTCATGTTGCTTTATTTATGTTTTTGCAGCGGAGACTTCGGTCTTACTAGTAGTTCCACTTGGACTTCGACGAGTAGCTTGTACCTCAGCTAGATCTTGGTCCCTTGGGAGGGACTTGTGGATAGTCAGGCTCCTCAGCCCTTTTTATTTTGTAGTTGTCTGTACTCAGACATGTAATGCTTCCGTTGCTTGTATGCTCTGAATGGTGGGTCATGTGACCCCTGTTTGTATTTAATGCTATGTGGCTCTTCTGGGCCTTTATCTATATGAGTTGTGTTATGTTGTGATGCCATGTTGTACATCACATACTTGCATGTTATGCGTACGTGTGACGTGTATTGCTATGTGTGGGATCCGACAATCTAGTTGTTTATCCTTGGCAGCCTCTCTTATGGGGAAATGTAGTCTAGTGCTTCCTTGAGCCATAGTAGTACGCTATAGCCCGGTTCACCGGAGTCCTGCTAGCCCAGCACTACTGCTCAGAACACTTGACTGGCCGGCATGTGTTTCACTTTGTTCCTGTGTCTGCCCCTTCGAGGAAATGTCACGCGGTGACATCCGGAGTCCTGCCTAGCCTGCTACAGCCCGGGTTCCCGGAGTCCTATTAGCCCAGTGCTACAGCCCGGATTCACACGCTGCTGACCGACATGCTCGATGTGATTCATGTATGCCTGTCTCCATAGGTCTGTGCCGATTTGGGTTCACGGCTAGCCATGTCGGCCCGGGTTCTCTGTCATATGGATGCTAGCGACACTATCATATACGTGAGCCAAAAGGCGCAAATGGTTCCGGGCCATGGTAAGGCGACACCCGTGGGGATACCGTGCGTGAGGATGCAAAGTGATATGTGGTGATACATGCTAGATCAGTGTGACTTAGAATCGGGGTCCCGACAACTCTCTACCCGCTTTGGACTTTGAGGGCCCGGGCGTGGAGGATTCTAGCGCGAAGGAGAGTTCGGAGATAGAGATTTCGCCGGATTGTGTTGAGACGGCGGAGCTACAGGTGGTGGTTCCGAGCTGTGAAGGGGGGTCGAGGCAGGTGGTCTCGGCGGCCCCTTCTCCTCTCGCTCAGGTCGGTGAGACCGTGAAGGAGGAGATACCTTCGGGAGGGGGGTCGGGGCAGGTGGCCTCGCCGCCCTCTTCACCGGTCGCTGGGCCGATTCTGCAGGTGGCCGGACCGGCCTATGGAGGGGGCTTGGGGCGGGTGGCCTCGGGACCCTCTTCACCTTCCGCACACAGGGGGACCGCCCCACCGTTGGCACCGGCGATCACTCCTGATCGAAGGTCTGGGGTGGATGGGGAGCGGGGGCAGGTGGCCTTTGGTTCCCCATCAGCTGACTCAGCGCCCTCTCCCAGCCGTGGGGAGCAACTGCTTGTTCAGGGGGTGACAGGCGGTCAATCCCCGGGCAACTTCACTCGGGAGGAGGTTATACAGTTCGGCGGGATTCCGGACCAGGCATCTGAGGGCCGACGGTTGAGCTGCCGTCTTCAGGGCCGTCCAGAGGTGGACGACATGCAGCAACGGTGCGCCGTGAGGGCGGCCAAGCTTCGTGACGTCCAGGTCACTACTAGTATGTCGGTCAATACTTCTAATTCCATATTGCATTTTTCGAATGATGAGATTGTTGATAATGCAAACCAACTAGGGATTTCACTAGGTAGTAATGAGGGTGAAATTTCTAGCTCCATCAATGATTTGCTAGATCTAGAAGCCGAGAGGGCTTTAGATATGATTCGAAACTTAGCTGCCGTCAAACCCATGAATGATTTCGAGATTGATGCCTTGGGTGTTCAGGTGCTCGATGATTTTTGTGCCGATCTCGCACCTCCCCTCCCGGAGCCGGAGGAGGAGGATGAGAGTGTAGAGATGGATGTTGTTGGTCCCCCTGATACGGGGAGTGAGGACCGGCTGGATGCGAGGACCGGCCCTAAGCGCAAACGGAAGCGCAAGATTTACCCAACGTCTGATGTGCATAGGAGTACTAGGATCCGCACCGCTAAAAAATTCCACGACGAGATATGAGAGGAATCTTTTGGAATAGTAGAGGTCTTAAGGACTTGGCTAAAAGAAGATTTCTTGTAGATGCATCCGTCGAGCATCGATTGGATTTTATTGCGTTGTCGAAAACTGGTAGAGCAAATTTCTCACCGCAATTTCTTCACACTCTATTGGGGGGTATTGAGTTTGTCTGGCATTGTCTGCCGCCGCGAGGGAGATTGGGAGGGACCTTACTTGGTGTTCGATGCGATTCCCTCGAAGTTCGAAGTGTGGTCATGGGAGATTTTGCTGTAAAATTCAGGGTGCGATCCAAGGTCAACGGTTTTGACTGGGCTCTGGTGGCGGTGTATGGCGCCGCGCAGGCAGAATTTAAACCGGATTTCCTAGCCGACCTGGTTAGAGTTTGTAGTTCTGAGGAGCTACCCATTCTCGTTGGGGGTGATTTTAACATTATTAGGAGGCGTGACGAGAAGAACAATGATAATTTTGACGGGAGATGGTCGTTTATGTTCAACACCATCATTGAAAGCTTGGATCTGAGAGAGATTGAGCCTTCAGGTAGGAAGTTTACTTGGGCCAACGCCATGCCAAATCCAACGTTTGAAAAGTTGGATAGGGTACTCGCAAGTGTCGAATGGGAACAGAAGTTTCCCTTCGTAACTGTTGAGGCTCTCTCTCACGGGATTTCTGATCACACGCCTCTTTTTCTTGACTCTGGTGGGGCTACCTACTCGGGCAACAAGAATTTGTTCTCATTCGAGCTTGCGTGGTTTGAAAGAGAAGGCTTCCTGGATATCGTAGCCACAGAGTGGGCTAAGGATGCAGGCGGTAGGAATGCGCTTGAGCGCTGGCAGAATAAGATTAGGCATCTGAGAAGTTTCCTACGTGGATGGCCTAAACATCTCAGTGGGATATATGGGGTTGAAAAGGAACGACTCCTTGCCCTCATTCAGTCCTTAGATGTAAAAGCAGAAACCACAGTGTTGCCAGCCACCGAGCTTCATACTAAGCTTGACGCTGAGAAGAGGTTGAAAGAACTGCTTCAGGAAGAAGAGTTAAAGTGGGCTCTGCGGGCCAAGGTACGAAGAGTGGTCGAGGGGGACGCGAACACTCAATTCTTCCATATGATTGCAAATGGCAAACATAGGAAGAAGAGAATCTTCCAGCTAGAACAAGATGAGGGTACGATTATCGGGCAGGATAATTTGAAGCTTTACATTACCGAGTACTACAAACGATTGTTCGGATCACCAGAGGAGAACTGTGTGTCTCTGGATGAGTCTAGAATCAAAGATGTACCTCAACTCACTCCGGTGGAGAACGATATATTAACCGCCCCTTTTCGGAAAAGGAGGTTTTTGAGGCCGTTTCCCAGATGAAAAATAATAAGGTACCCGGTCCGGATGGTTTCCCGGCTGAGTTTTATAAGAAATGCTAGCATATTATTAAAGGGGACCTGTTGCCGATGTTCCATGATTTGTTCTCGGGACATTTGCAGCTTTTCCAGCTTAAATTTGGAACAATAACCCTGCTTCCTAAGGAAATAGAGGCCGTGAGAATCGAGCAATTGCGGCCCATCTGTCTTCTGAATTTCAGTTTCAAAATTTGTACCAAGGTTGGGACGAATAGGCTAACACAGATTGCGCATGCCGTGGTGCAACCTACTCAAACGGCTTTCATGCCGGACAGGAACATCCTGGAAGGGGTGGTGGCCCTTCATGAAATGCTCCATGAGATCCACACGAAAAAACTTGATGGGGTTATTTTCAAAGTGGATTTCGAGAAGGCATATGATAAAGTCAAATGGCCCTTCCTTCAACAGGCCTTACGCATGAAGGGCTTTGATGAAGCTTGGCGACGCCAGGTGGAAGCATTCACGCATAAAGGGAGTGTTGGAATCAAAGTGAATGATGATATAGGTCATTATGTCCAAACACATAAGGGATTGAGACAAGGCGATCCTATGTCTCCAATATTATTCAATATTGTGGTGGACATGTTGGCGATCCTGATAGGAAGGGCAAAAGAGGCTGGTCAGGTGGGTGGTTTGGTGCCTCATCTGGTTGATGGTGGTGTGTCCATCCTGCAGTACGCTGATGATACTATCATCTTTATTGAACACGATTTGGCAAAAGCGAGAAACATGAAGTTAGTGTTATGCTTATTTAAACAATTGACGGGGCTTAAGATTAATTTCCATAAAAGTGAGCTGTTTTGCTTTGGTAGAGCCAAAGATGAACAAGAGGCATATAGACAATTGTTTGGTTGTGAAGTTGGGGCTCTACCTTTTACGTATCTAGGTATTCCCATTCACCATCGTAATAACAAACAGCAAGTGGAAGTGCATAGAGGATCGGTTTGAGAAGAAACTGAGTTGCTGGAAGGGAAAACTCATGTCTTATGGAGGCCGGTTGATCCTTATTAACTCGGTGCTCACGAGTTTACATATGTTCCTCTTATCCTTCTTTGAGGTCCCAGTTGGGGTTTGGAAACGGCTGGACTTCTATCGATCCCGATTCTTTTGGCAGAGTGATGAACTTAAGAGAAAATACCGACTGGCCAAATGGGATATTATCTGTCGACCAAAGGACCAGGGGGGGGGCTTGGTATTGAAAATCTAGAAGTCAAGAATAGATGCCTGCTTAGTAAGTGGCTGTATAAGTTGGCACTTGAGACGGAGGCAACATGGGCGCAGATTTTACGTAGTAAATATTTGCAGTCCAAGACCCTGTCCCAGGTCACTATAAGACCAACTGATTCGCCGTTCTAGAAGGGGCTCATGAGAATCAAAGCTACCTTCTTTAACAGAATTAGGTGTATTGTCGGTAATGGTAATGACACTCGATTTTGGGAGGATACGTGGCTTGGCGACGCGCCTTTGGCGACCAAGTATCCGCCCTTTAACGTATTGTTCAGCGCCGTGAGGCTCTTGTTGCCACAGTTCTGCAGTCCATTCCGCTCAACATTCAGTTTAGGAGGGTGCTTGTGGGTGACCGATGGGAAGCATGGCTTCACTCGGTTCGGAGATTGATGGGGGTTCAGTTAAATCCTCAGCCCGATCAGTTGTGGTGGAAGCTTACTAGATCTGGGGAGTTCACAGTTAAATCGATGTATATTGATATCCTTAACTCAAGTGTGATTCCTAGTTCCAAAGAGGTTTGGAAAGTTAAGGTCCCCTTAAAGAATAAAGTGTTTATGTGGTTTGTACATAAACAAGTAATTTTAACAAAGGACAATCTAGTTAAGCGTAACTGGACAGGTTCTACTAGGTGTAGTTTCTGTGATCGGGAGGAGACCATCAAGCACCTCTTCTCTGACTGCTCGTTGGCACGAGGCTTGTGGCGCTTTATGCAAATTGCCTTTAACATTACTCCCCCGACTTCGGTCAACGCGTTATTTGGGACGTGGCTTGCTGGGATAGACTCCGAAACAGCTAGACACATTCGTGTAGGAGTTTGTGCGTTGTTATGAGCAATTTGTAACTGTAGAAATGATTTGGCTTTTAACAGAACAACAACTATTCATTTTTTGCAGGTTTTATTCCGGGCTACTGAGCTGATCCGTATGTGGTCCTTACTCCGACGGAGGCCAGGGAGTGTTTGGTTACTGGATCTGTCCGGTGGGAGATGGTAGCGCGGGATGTCTTCAACCGGTTTGGATGGCGGTCATGTAATAGGATAGGCGATTAGTTTACCTATCTGTTAATTTGCCAGCCGGTTGTGGCTTGTTAGGCTTTCTGTTTTGGTATTGAGGCTCTGTGTGAGCTTGCCGCTCCTTTTGTTTGCAGACTTTAAGACCTTGTTCAACCTTATTTACTCTTTTTAATAAATGTGGCCGTATGCATCGTTCTGATGCAGAGGCCGGGGAATCCCCCTTTTCGAAAAAAAACCTCTCCGTTAATACATAGTATACTACAAGTAGTATGCTCGTACCTTCACAAGAGAGGAGCAGCCTCAGAAACAGAAACTTGGACTGAAACCTCTGAAATAGTCTAATCTACTTCTTCTACGCTGCTACTGCACCTGAAATTATAGCAGAAATGGAGATAATACTACAAGAGTATGTGGTTCCTCCTCTCTAAGTAAGGGGTGAACAATCCGTTGCCTGTTGTCTTCATACTCTCTATATGGCTCTTTGCTTCACGCTGTTTTCTTGCCTCTTTACCGAATCATGAAGCACAGGCAATATGCTAATTTCTTTTGGTTTTCCTAAAGATGATTTTACACCTTGCAGGTTTTCATGGGATTCGGCGGCTTAGCGCAGAGCAAGATATTGACATTAGGATTTGCATTTTTTCTGAGACAATCTGGGAGTCTGACAATGTACACGGTGATTTTTCTGCCTTGCCGGGTATGGTTTTGACGTGTACAGCCACAAGGCACATCAGCCGTATTACCCGGACTTCAGTTAAGAGCGGATAACGCAAAGCGTCTAAACCAATAATAGACAAGCCTATATGTTCATGGCCATTACATTTCTAGTGTGAGACTTTTCCAACAAGCGTCTAAATGCCCCAGTCCTGGCACCTGCCAACAAAATCCTACCTTAAGCGCAAGCTTATATGATGGACCAAAGACGCATACACCTGGCACTTTTTTTCATCAAAGCTTACTATTATATTTCACTTTCAGATATTAATACAAATATACAATTCCTCTGTGGTCAGCAGATCCAAAGCTGTACTGAATCATTAGCTACAGCGAAACCAAATAAAGAATTTCACAAAGGAAGTGCTTTACAAAATACCAAATGCATAAATTCAACTAGGGATCACATCAGTAACAAAATACCAAATGCATAAAGTCAACTAGAGATCACACCAGTAACAAGTCCGACTGAACCTTTTAGTACACTAGCAGGTTGACAATATGAACTAAGATTTCGGATAACAATAATAACTGATTGTTATGGATAGCAGGGCCTATCACTGTACAGTTTAACCCCATCAAACTAAGTCATGTCCCGAATAACAGCCAGTGCTGGGCAAACAAGAACAAGGGTAACAACTTTCTTTGAAAATGAAATGATGCTTAATCTGTAGGTTGACCAAGCGTTGCTCTGATGTCTGAACTGGAAATCAAACAAGCAGAAGTATAAGCACCAGCAAAGTGGGGGGCCATGCTTGAAGCAGATTCAGAGGTACACCGACAATTTTTTCAGATGAAAGAAGAGCCAGTTTTTGGGAGGAAACACAGGGGTGGTTTGAAGGTAAAGCTACTACCCCTCAGCATCTGCTAATGGCTCTGAGAACAGAGGAACATAGGGTAGAAATCTGTGCACACTGCTTCTCTCAAGATTAATGATACAGCCAACTTTCTGATGCCACATGTCATATGATATCAAGGTATCACCTCCACACTGAGCCAGGAAAATTGTGTCACAATCTGGATGAATCTCAACCACCCTGTACTTCTCCCCAGTCATGCTCATAAGCGTATCAATGCTGGCAGTATGCTTCAGGACCCATTCTTTACTGTCCCAATCCTTGAGGCACCAGAGTGCTATCTCAGAAACTAGGATTTCATTGTTATTATTGACAGAAGCTACAACATAGTGTAAGCACCCCTGCGACAATCCAATAGTACCAAATTTTGAACCGTACAGCACACGGATAGTCTTCCACACTTTCCCCTCCATGTCCACCCCCACCAGCACATACTCACCGTTGGTGTCCACCACGTTACCCATGATGTACAGCATACCACCAACAAAGACACATTTACTCCTGAACAGGGTAGCTTTCTCAACTATCCCACTGTCTCTATGAATCCAGGCTCCTGTGCGAGACGAGTAGATGTTCACTCCTGCGATCAAAGTTTTCGGAAAGGTCCGCTCGAAACAAAGAACATGGAAATGGGACGAGACTGCTGGATCGAAAGCTAGGCCTGCAGTATGGTTAAGTCTGTTCATTGGCTCCGGCTTTTGAGGTTGAGGTGGCACCTCCACCCACCACCCGGTGGCGGGATTGCACACAACAAAATGGTAATCATGCCTGCTGCTGTTGTAACGGCGGTAGAGAACGAGGCCATTGCAAGCATCCACCTGGGTGATGCCCTCATCCTTGTTAGGATACAGGTAAGGGAGGGAAGGGTCAAAGGAGGCTGTGCCGCCGGAGAAACCGACAAAGTGGTGGCGATACCCGTTGCTGCAGAAGGACGTGTAGAGGAAGCCAGCAAGGGTCTGGGGCAGCTTCTTGTGGTTGGCGGGGTCGGCGATGAGGTCGCGCCAGAGCACTGAGACGCACTTGAAACGGTGGACGGATCTGGCTGGGAGGCAGGAGAGGATCTCCAGCATGAGGTCGACATTGAACAGGCTGGTCGCCCCCGCCGTCGTCGCCTGCGGATGGTCGTCCAACCTCGGCTTGGTGTTCCTCTCGAAGATCTCCGCCTCCTCCATGGAGCTTGGCTTGGCGTTCCACTCCAATATCTCCCCTTTCTCCGCCTCCTCCATGGAGGAGGAAGGGCTAGGCAGGGGACACGGTCAGACCAGATCTAAATGGAGAGAGAAAATCATAGATCTGGCTGAGAAAAATTAACCCGGCAGTGGTGGTGGTCCTGTGGGGAGTCGGAAAGATACCTTGGTTTGGCTAATGATAGCGACGGGTGCCGGCGGTGAACGGGGATGCGACCGGCGGCACTTCACTTCTCAGAGGACGGACACTGGGGAACAACATCACCGACGCTGAACATAGAAAGAGGAAATTGGCATATGCTTGGATTGGATAGTCGTAGATACAAACATAAAAATGACCTCTATGTAAAGAATTCACAACTTTCAGAATTTACCCTTTTCCAAACATGACTAGAAAGAAACGTGCGCCTTTTTTTGCTGTTTTTAATCAATGAAGAGCAACATATATAGAAGTACTCCAACTATTTAACAAAAGAAAATAATTTCAATGCCACCACAAACTAAGAGAAAAAAACCTAGTCCATCGCCACCTTCTCACTTGCCTCCCCCAACTATAGTTCCTGTCTTTGGGACTCCCTATCCATGTCTTATTTTCCAAATAATGTCTTCTGTTCTCATGTAACTCCTTTTCACTTAGAGAAGTTCCAAAGAGAGCAGTGATCAAAAGTTTATTTCACCCAAACAAAAGCATATCAGAATATTGCATACAACAATGTGTTAGCTACAGACATATGGTACTCAGGCCAACTCCAGCGTGTGATCCCAAATGGTCCGGCCGCGTAACGGACACAAAACATGGCCCCCAAATTTGAGCCGCGTTTGCGTCGAAACGGACAGTGCGCGGACGGGCGGGATGCACGCCCTTGTCCTTCCCTGGCCCAACCATCGGGGACACAAACACACCCACTTTCCCCCTCATTCCCAAAAACCTCCCACGCTCCCCCTCCACTCCCTCCTCCATGGTCGATGCCCCAAAGAAACCCGACGACCTGACCGCCACCACCGAGTGCCCGGAGACGAAGAAGAACAACCCGAAGAAACCGGCGGAGGTCGTGTGGCTCAACCTTGAATCGGCCAAGAGGAGGGTCCGTCGGACCGTTGCGGCGCAGAAGAAAGCCGCTGTCGACTTTGCCACCGAGGTTGCGGCCTCACAGCACATGGTCGTCGTCGACTAGAATGAGGCCATCCTCGCCAAGGCCACGCAGGCAACATTGACGCGGGTCCTTGTCATGAAGGACAGCAATTCTCTCCGCCGCCATGGCCGCAGAGAGCACAGTCTCGTCGGTCGTTCACCCTCCGTAGTGCCAATCGCCAAGCTCCTCCATAACACCGGAGACGGCCGGTTTCCATCCGCTGTGGCGGCACACTCAGACCCGGTTCTCCACATCGCCAAACGGCAGCGTGATCGTGCCGGCCACCCCCGCCCAGCCGGCCGTGATCGACCTCAACGTCATGCCTGGGTACAGTGGCGTGTTGGGGAACGCAGTAATTTCAAAAAAGTTCCTACGCACACGCAAGATCATGGGGATGCA